>NW_017671441.1:0-131643 GCF_001879085.1 Nicotiana attenuata | reverse complement strand
GAAATTAATTGCATTTCCCAGCCAATATATATATATATATATATATATATATATATATATATATATATATATATATATATATATATAATGTGTATGTTAGATGTATATAATACACACATATATAAGAAATATTTTATTGGCTATTACTTTTGGGAGGGCAAAAAATATACTCATATTCTCCTTTTTTAATTGGTTAATTATTTATTAGATTGAAAATAAAAAGTAAAAATAAAAACCTAAAATAAGAAAATAGTACCGAAAAATTCGTTTTCCGGCCTCTATGATTGTAATGTGAGTTAGTGAAAGTTTTATGATTTTTGTGTGAGAAAACAAAGTTATATGACTTTTGTGAAAAGAAATAATAGTTATATGATTTTTGTGTGAGAAAATAAAGTTATATGATTTTGGTGAAAATAAGTCATGTTATATGACCATTTGAGAAACTTACCCGAATAAGTGTGGCCCAGTGCCTGTTAAGAAAACAGGGCCGGTTTTAACATAGTATGGGGTAAGGCAAGTGCCTTAGGCCCCCAATTTTGGGGGGCCCCATTTTTTGGGAATAATGATTATATTTTATACGTTTATAGGTTTATAGGTTTTTCTTTTTAAAAAAAATATATGTATATAGTACTTTTGTACTTTTCATATAAAAAGAAAGAAAAACTTTAGATATATTAATAAATTAAAGTTTAAAATAGTAGGAAAATAGTTGTCACTTTGATTTGATTTGACAACTCTACTTTTTATTCTTCCAAGTGATCCCTAGCCAACGTTTCAATTCTAATGCTAGTATTCATTCATTCTTCATATTCCAGCAGACATATCTTCTTCCTTCCTCTTTATTCATGATTCATGCTCATCTTCTTAATTCTTTCTACTGGATCTCTTTCTTTCTCCAAGACTCCAACAAGCCAACAACTAGATATTTTGGAATCAAAGTCTTCAACTTCTTGAATCGGGCAGTCATTCGGTAATATCATTCTAACTTTCTAGTATATATTATTTTTTTTGTTATTTATTATTTTATTAATTTTACTCTGTACATATTGTTTAATTTTTTTTAGAATATAAATATGTCAACAAGAAAATATGCATCTGGTTATTCAAAAATAGAAAAGAAAAGAAAATTTGAAAATTTAGTAAAATTTCAAAAAGTAGCTCTTGACAAATTTTTGACCAACAATGAAAAATAAGGCCTCATACTAAACTTTCGCCTTAGGCCCCTTATACGCTTGAGCCGCCCCGTAAGAAAATGGACATTAATCCTAATTTTGATCCCAAACTCTTATCAATCCTTGGAGGTATTTTGAGGTCAAATAAAAATATTGAATTGGGAAGCTAAGATTAGTGTCTAGAGTTTAATCTAGTTTTATGGACGAGTAGCTAGGAGCGACGGGGATAAGCAGAACATAAGGTTGGCCGAACCAAAAATTTGTTACCCGACCAATGATGTACAGTTATAAAGAAAATTGACGTACAACCTTTTTTTGTTACCTGACTAATGCTACAGTTATAAAGAAAATTGACGTATAACCATTTGTGACGATACAAACTAAATTTGAAATATTGAAAATGAAAAATTCGCCGTGTAATGTACATAATCCAAAAATGATGAGAACTTGTTAGTAGACTGTATTTGTAAAATAATTCTGGAAATATAAATGAATATAAACAGAAATGAACATAAACAGAAATGACATAAAACCAATTCGAGCCCACTGAATTCACAGTGCTTCCTTAAGGAATTTAATCCCCTCCTAGTACCCAAGGTTATGGATTATTTCCTCCCAGGATAGAACGAATTACACACTGGTGTAGTGGTACTTCAAATCCCCAGTGTTTCAGCGAACACAAAGTTCGGTAACAAATCACACTTACTTTTGCTTTGTTTGATGCTAAAAGTATGCAGAAGAAGAAGAAGAAACTCAGAAAATCGTAGTGAAATTTTAAGCAGAATAGTGTTGTATTTATAGCCAAAGTTGGGCTGAAATCTGAAGAGGTGCAACTCTTCAGAATGGCTGTTTATGCAAAACGGCCACAGCATAAATGCCATTACATAAATGGCCATTTACTCAACAATAAAGAGGAAAAATTGAAGGGTAGTTAATTTTCTATTACCAAAAGAGAAAAACGGATTAGATTTAATATTAATATTTAATATTAGTATTCTGTTATTAAAACAAATATTTAATAGCATTTCTGTTAATATTTTACTATTAACAAATAAATTTTGTCCAAAAAGTTAATCAATCAATCGATGCCGCGAAGATGTATCAGGATTTGCGGCAACATTATTGGTGGCGGAGAATGAAGAAGGATATCATTGCTTATGTGGCTCGGTGTTTGAATTGTCTGCAGGTTAAGTACGAACATTAGAGGCCCGGTGGTTTATTTCAGAGGATTGAGCTTCCCGAGTGGAAATGGGAGCGGATCACTATGGATTTTGTTGTTGGACTCCCGTAGACTCGGAAGAAGTTCGACGCAGTATGGGTCATTGTTGATAGGCTGACCAAGTCAGCACATTTCATTCCTGTGGCAGTCACCTATTCTTCTGAGAGGCTAGCCGAGATCTATATCCGGGAGATTGTTCGCCTTCATGGTGTGCCAGTTTCTATCATATTGGACCGAGGTACGCAGTTTACCTCGCATTTCTGGAGAGCAGTTCAGCGAGAGTTGGGCACACGGGTTGAGTTGAGCACAGGATTTCATCCCAGACGGACGAGTAGTCCGAGCGGACTATTCAGATTTTGGAAGATATGCTCCGAGCTTGTGTTATTGACTTTGGAGGCTCGTGGGATCAGTTTTTGCCTTTAGCGGAGTTCGCCTACAACAACAGCTACCAGTCGAGTATCCAGATGGTTCCTTATGAGGCCTTATATGGTAGGTGGTGTCGGTCTCCAGTCGGATGGTTTGAGCCAGGAGAGGCTCGGTTGTTGGGTACGGATCTGGTTCAGGATGCCTTGGACAAGGTCAGGATCATTCAGGATAGGCTTCGTTCAGCTCAGTCCAGGCAAAAGAGTTATGCCGACCGCAAGGTTCGAGATTTGGCTTTCATGGTCGGTGAGCGGGTATTGCTTTGAGTGTCGCCTATGAAGGGCGTGATGAGATTTGGGAAGAAGGGCAAGCTTAGCCCTAGGTTCATTGGTCCGTTTGAGATTCTTGATCGAGTGGGAGAGGTGGCTTATAGACTTGCATTTCCGCCGAGCTTATCAGCCGTGCATCCAGTGTTTCATGTGTCCATGCTTCGGAGGTATCACATCGATCCTTCTCACGTATTAGATTTCAGCACTGTCCAATTGGACAAAGACTTGTCTTATGAGGAGGAGCCGGTAGCCATTCTAGACCGGCAGGTTCGTCAGTTGAGATCGAAGAGTTTTCCTTCTGTTCGTGTTCAGTGGAGAGGTCAGCCTCCTGAGGCATCGTCCTGGGAGTCCGAGTTCGATATGTGGAGCCGTTATCCCCATCTTTTCCCCAACTCAGGTACTTCCTTCTTCTGTCCGTTCGAGGACGAACGGTTGTTTTAGAGGTGGAGAATGTGATGACCCAAAAGGTCATCACTTGCTTTTTAACTCTGTGTTTTTGAGGCCTTGAAAACCTCATTTATCTTCACCTCGATTTGCGTGCGCAGTCCGGGCGTGTAGCCGGAAAGCTTAAATGAGAAAATCTGTGAAAAATGGTAAATTTTTATTATAAAATGAATTAATTTGACTTCGGTCAATATTTTTGGTAAGCAGACCCGGACCCGTGATTTAACGGTCACGGAGGGTCCGTAGGAAAATATGGGTCTTGGGCGTATACCCGGAATCAAATTTCGAGGTCCCAAGCCCGAGAAATGAATTTTTAAAGAAAATTGTTTTCTGAAATTGTTTAAAGGATTTTGAAATGAAATTTGATTAGAACATGTTGGTATCGGACCCGTATTTTGGTTCCGGCGCCCGGTACAGGTCTTATATATGATTTAAGATGATTCTGTGAAATTTGGTGAAAAACGGAATTCGTTGACGTGATTCGGACTTAAAATGGAAAATTTGATGCTTTATGAAGTTTGAGAAAAATTCTTTGATTTTGAGGTTTAATTCGTTGTTTGAGAGGTTATTTTTGCGATTTGATCGCACGGACAAGTTTGTATGATGCTGTTGATTTAGTACGTGTGTTTGGTTGGGAGCCCCGAGGGCTCGGGTGTGTTACGGATGTGTTTCGGGAAGTTTTAGACTTACGAAAAGTTGCAGAAACACTGCTGTTGCGCCAGTTCTGGTGTAACCGCACCTGCGGTCCTTTGGCCGCAGATGCGGACACGCAGGTGCGCACAGTGGGTCGCAGATGCGGTCTAGCTTCGCAGATGCGGACATTTTTCTACAGGTGCGGTTACGCAGGAGCGGGCCTTTTCTCGCAGGTGCAGCCCCAGCGGGGCCTAGCCATTTCCGCAGAAGCGCCCATTTTTCCGCACGTACGGTGGCGCAGATGCGACCCCTGAACCACAGATGCGGAAGTCGGGCAGTGAGTCTTTTTGAAAAACATAACTTCAGCGATTTTCTTTCAAACAAAAATTAGAAGGGCTAGGGCGATTTTCTCAAGAGATTTTCTTCCCAAATCACAAGTAAGCACTCACTAACTGATTTCTTTCAACTATCTAATGCTTTTCATCAACTTTTATCAATATTTCTAGGGTATTAATGGTAGAAAATTGGAGAATTGGGTAGAGTTAGGGCTTTTTAATTATTTGGGAATTTGACCTCGTTTTGGGGTCGGATTTCAAAACAAATGATATATTCGGGCTCGTGGGTGAATGGGTGATCGGGTTTTGGTTCGAACCTCGTGTTTTGACCAAGCGGGCACGGGGTCAATTTTTGGGTTTTTGGGAAGAATGATTTAAAAACTATAATTGAGCATTGGAATTGGATTGTTTAGCATTTATTGATGTTATTAGGTCGATTATGTATAGATTCGATTGTGTTGGAGCCAAATTCGAAAGGAAAGGCGGTATTTGGGGATTGAGTTGGCCGTGGAAGTTTGAGGTAAGTGTCCAGTCTAACCTTAGCTTGAGGGATTAGGAGTTGTGTCCTATTTGCTAATTGCTTCTTGTTGAGTACGACGTATAGGCATGGTGACGAGTATCTATACGTTGATGTCGAGCATGACCGTGAGTCTTGAATTGATAGATTTTGTATTCTTAAATTTTACTATGGATGCTTTAATTGATGATTCTCGATACTGAGCGAAGATTTAGTTTATTTTCGTGGATTTTATTTATGATTGAGTGCTAGTACTAATTGAGCTGAGTAGGAGTTGAGTTAGGATTGGTTATAGCTGATTCTCCCTTGCCGGGATGTTATCTTGATATTGTTGCTCCCTTGCGGGAAGTTATTACATTGCTTTTGTTCCCTCGCCGGGAAGTTATTACATTTGCCTTGTCCTTGCCGGGATTCCTTGTGATTTTGTGTTGGCTTATAAATGGGATCGGGTGTACGCCTACCACGAGATACGATAAAATGGGATCGGGTGGTACACGCCTACCCGAGATATGATGAAATGGATCGGTGGTACCCTACCACGAGATATGATGAAAATGGGATCGGGTGGTACGCCTACCACGGGATATGATGAAATGGGAGTGGGTGGTACGGTCCTACCACGGGATATTGAGTAATGGGGATCGGGTTGGCACGCCTGCCAACGAGATGTGAACTGAAAGTGTAAAATTGCCTTTGTTTTCCTTATCTTTGATAAGAAGTTGAATTTTTGGTTTCTTGATAATTCTCTTGAGATTTTGTTTTATCTGTTATTCCCCGAAGCATGTTTCCCCTTTCCAGCTTTTAATTATTTGTTCTAGTTTATTTTTCGCTATATATATATATATATATATATATATATATATATATATATATATATATATATATATATATATATATATATATATATAACTGCACAGGTTTATCTGGAGTCTGGTCCTAGCCTCGTCACTACCTCGCCGGGGTTAGGCCAGACACTTACCAGCACATGGGGTCGGTTGTGCTGATGCTACACTCTGCACTCTGTGCAGATACTGGAGCAGTATCGCGACAGCAACAGTAGCTTGGGAGCCAGCCTTCAGTCCACAGAGATCCCGAGGTAGTCCTGCAGGCGTCCGCAGGCCCGACGTCTCTTCTATCTACGATTATGTTCTGTTATCATTTGTATCCGAGACAGATTGAGTTTCTTTCTTTCAGACATTGTATGTAGTAATCCTAGACAGTCCGTGAATGTTGTGGCACCGGTTTCTGGGTAGAGACATATGTTGGCTATTAGTAACGATTTGGTATTATATTTGTCAAAGTCTTCCGCTTAATTTTTCTTCTTCCGCTATTATTTCACTGTTTATCACCTGTTATTATCAGTAATTAAAGGTATTAAAAATGAAAAGGGTTAAGATTTCTAATTTCGTGGCCAGCTTCTACGAGTAGGCGCCATCACGACTCCCGAGGGTGGAAAATCCGAAGCCGAAGCCGAAGCCGAAGCCGAAGCCGAGCCGAGCGACGACGACGGCGCGATGCTTGCCTTCTTCTCAACTCTTTAAGAGCTAGAAGAAGAGCAAGGTCTTATATACCCATAAAAAACCTCTTCCTCTTCCAATATGGGACAATGTCCATTTACCAAGGGGGGGAACTTAAAATTTCACTCAAAAATTTCATTTTTCTCCATTTCTCATTCACCCTCTTTTAAGTATTTAATATATTAATTAAATACATAAAAAACCCAACAGTGATAGTATCATCTAATCAAACCACACCTCCTCTTCACCCAACCGTAATCAACAACCAACCATTATCACAAACAACTCAGTATTTTAGGGCCGCAGAGAGCTCTGCTTGGATAGCATATCTTCGGCCTGCTCTGCTGATCCCTCTACTGCGCACCCCATTTCCCCACCTTCTTCCGTACACGTTACGTGCGTTACACAGTGTGTAGCGTCAATCAATTAATATATATATATATATATATATATATATATATATATATATATATATATATATATGTGTGTGTGTGTATGTATATAATAAATTATAGTAATTATTTAAACGATGAAAGTAAATATTATTACAATGACATACCAGTTGAATTTAATATTTTTTGAATGCAAAAATGACGATTTAGTTAAATTAGTTGTATAATATTGTGAAATTATACATATTTTATAATATGAGATACAAATATTTTAAGTTGTATGTTACCACACATCTCTTTATGAAATATTTTGTCTTGTCTTATTTCATCCTCATTTCTTCTAGTTTATATTTTAACTAATTTAATTCTTAATATTATACTTTAATCAATTTTGTTCTATTTTCTGATTTCTTTCCTTTTTAAGGACAAAAAGTTATTTACTCTAAAATTTATGTAAACTTGAAAAGTAATTTAATATATATGATAAAAGAATAAATTTGAACTATTCTACTCATTAATTAATTCAAATACTTAAATAAAATTTTAGGTGAATCTAATAACGCTCTTGTTTAAATCAGGGCAGCTGAAACGATCCGACCGGTCGTTTTGAGCTCTAGCACGTCGTTCGGCAGTTTAAGGCCATGAGCAGCTTCATTTCAAGTATTATAACTTGTACGTATGGTCGGAACTTAATTTCGGGAAGCTCGGAGTTGATTTGGAAAGAAAATTCCCATTTCTGAAGCTTCAAGTGGAAAGAATTGAGTAAAATTTGATTTATGAGTAAACGACCTCGGAATCGGGATTTGACGGTTCCAATAGGTTTGTATGATGACTCCGGACTCAGACGTATGTTCGGATTGGGTTTTGGATGACCCGGGGGCATTTCGGCGCCTAATAGTGGAAGTTAGCATTTTGGAAGAATTTCATAAATTTGGATGGAAGTGTATTACAATGTTATCGATGTCTGTTTCGGATTTCGAGTTTGGGAATAGCTCCGTATGGTGATTCTGGTATTGGGAGCACGATCGGAAGTGGATTTGGAGGCCCGTAGGTCATTTTGGCAAAAGTTAGAAATTTGAAGGTTTTTGAGAAGTTTGACCGGAAGTGGAATTTTTGATATCGGGGTTAGATTCTGATTTCGAAAGTTGGAGTAGATCCGTAATGTCAAATATGACTTGTGTGTAAAATTTGAGGTCAATCGGATGTGATTTGATAGGTTTAGGCATCGAAAGTAGAAGTTTGAAATTTTAAAGTTCATTAAACTTGAATTGGAGTGTAATTCTTGGTTTTGGCATTGTTTGACGTGATTTGAGGCTTCGAGCAGTTTCGTGTTATGTTATGAGACTAAGTTGTGTGATTGGATGGGGTCGGGGGCCTCGAGTGTGTTTCGGACGTGTGGGGGGAGTTGAAAGCACACCCGATTTTCTGGTGTTCTTGGCACCAGTTGCAGGTCTCGCAAATGCGAACCTTGCATTTGCGATGAAGCCCGACCCAGGCAGTGTTCGCATTTGCGATACTTTTGCCGCATTTGCGATCCCAACAGACGTCGTATTTGCGATCCCAATAGCTGAAGCCTTGGTTCGCATTTGCGATGATTTTGTCGCAATTGTGACCTTCGCATTTGCGAACCTGATGTCGCAAATGCGACTTCAGAGGCCGGGACAGCTTTTAAAAACGGGACTTAGGCCATTTATTTCATTTTACTTCTACACTTGGGCGATTTAGGAGCTTCCAAAGAGGGGATTTCAACCTAGCATCGTGAGGTAAGTCATTTCTACTTAATGTGAGTTTAATACTTGGTTTTTGGGTAGATTAGCACACAAAGATTAGTGAAAATCATGTGATTAGAGTAAAACCTAGGGTTGTGATAAAAACAAGATCTAACCACGAAATTTGTTATGGAATGGATAAAAATTATATATTCTTGATCCTTAGGTTATGGGTAACAACTTTCTTCAAAAATTTCCGGAATCCGGGCACGTGGGCCGGGGGATGAATTTTAGGAACTTTGCATTTAGGGTTGGGAAATTAATCTAATAGCTAGAATATGAACTCATGAGCTTGTATTGACTAGTTCTTACCCCGTTTGATTAGTTTTGGATAGTTCGGCTCCGAATTGAGGGTTTAGAGCACATTCTTGAATTTGGAAGTGAGCTTTGGGACAAGGTGAGTCTCCTTTCTAACCTTGTAAGAGGGAATTATCCCCATAGGTGAATAATTGGATATGTGCTTCTATTTGTGGGGGCTACGTATGATCGGTTCCACGCCTATACCACTATCTAGTGGCAAGGATGGTCGATGCAGTTTTATCCAACAAAGGTCGGGATCGATTTCCCCAGGGAGTTAATTGATTTGGAGTTAGGTATCTAACTAATCTAGATGCGCGTGTTGTTCCAAATTGCACCTCCAAACATGGTCAAGATTGATTATACTTCTAAAGCTATACTATAATATGCTAGAATAAGCTAAGTATACTATTTTTGTTAGTTGTTTTCAAGGATTAAAAAGGGACTAGCGCAATGACTTCCGCCTAGGTGGATATCTAACGGGTATCAAGAATTCAGGGTAATCTTGTTATGATTGGGATCATGATATAACCATCACACATAAGTGCTCACTCTATACCTCTCGGTAGTTTGAGTGACTTTGCCCGATTTGACTTTCCCAAGTCCAAATGGGTGTTCATGCATAAAAAATGATATTGGCTCAGTCGGGTATTACTATCTCTAGGTTTAACCCTTTAATTAGGTTATCATCTCTTGAATTCACCCCAATTCCTTGTTAGCCTAATTTTCCTAGACATAGTCCCTTTTTCTCAAGAAGAGTCTAAGTCATCAAGGCACGAATCAGTGTTTTCAACCACCAATTCTACAATTAAAGCTTGAATTAAGCTAAATATCACTAACTCATAAACAATTAAGCCCTAAAATTCATGACCCATTAAATACCCACACTAGGGTTGGGTCACAACCCTAGCTATGGGGTTTAGCAACTCATAATAACAGTAGAAATTAAAGATGGAGATGAAATATAAGCCATAATATTCAAATACAAGATTAAAATCTAAAGATTGAAGACAAATCTACTCTAAGATTACTCAAAAAGGTAAAAACCAGCCGTTCACGTGCTCAGCAATATATTACATGACCTAAAAATGTGAAAAAGATCTATTTATATTAAGCTAAAATTTCTGGACAAAAATGCCCCTGCGAAAGTTTCGCGGAGGCGTAATTCCGACAGCGTCTGCGCTTGAGCACTCGCGGCCGCGCAATAACTAGCGCGTTCCGCGTTTCTTCAATTCTGGGCTTGGTTTGGACTTGGCTTAACGGACACCGTATTTTCATCCGCGTCCGCGTGTGCTTCCATCGCGGCCGCATAATTTGGACACGGACCGCGTTCTATTTAGCAAGACTTGCAGAGTATCTGAATCTTCAATCACCGCTCTCAGCGGAAATACCATCGCGGCCGCGTCAGATATTCCGTGGCTGCGATTTTCCATCGCGGTCAGCAGTAGCACTTGTGCTCAAATTTAGCCTCTCTGAACTTTACTTTCGCGGGCCGTGTATTTTTGGACGCCTCAGCGGTAGTCCTCACGCGGACGCTCTTTTCCATCGCGGTCAACGGTCTAGTCCCAACCTTGGATTTGTGCAAGATTGGCTCCTTCATGAGTTGATTATTGCTTCTTTGCCTCATTTTGACCAAACCTTGCAGACAAGCACATTAAGTCAGCCTTCGGGAATACTTTTACACGTTTTTGATCCAAAACCTAAGCAAAAGAGAGCATAAGATAGGCTAAAATCCATAGTTATCAACTCCCCCAAACTTAAGCTTTTGCTTGTCCTCAAGCAAACAAAGTAATTCCCACCTCTAGAAGAAAAAAGAAAGGCAAATTTCAGCTGTCCTAAGGTGACTTCATCAAGCATCAATTGGGACTAACAATCAACACAAATGCATTATCAACAACACACAACCTTTTTAGTACCATAGCTCTAGTGCGAGACAAGAGCATCAAGAGTTGACTTAACTCATCAAGGAAGCTCGCTCTACTACGTAGGTCATTGTGGAACCCAAACTCTTTTTCCTCTACTCTCCATAAGCAAATCTCACTTTAGATTATACCACTCAGAACAAGGATTGTGAAAAAGTACGCTCATCTCTCTCAAAGGAAGGTCACAAGTCCGGCTCTAAGTACCATAAGCTTGCCCCTTATGTAAATTACCACTAATGTAAGCTCACTCAACTCGAAATCATATAGGGCTTTTGCGGGAATGTAATGATGGCTTTTGGTTCAAGGTAGGATATATCGGTCTATGAAGGTTTCATATTTCCTTAAGCACTTCATTTTCTCATTTCGGCTCACACTTTCTTGGCTCTTTGAGTCATTTTCTTCTTCCTTAGGGGACTAGAGAGACATACTGTCACTCTTTCTTGTTCATGACAATCATTTTCTCGTTTTCTAATCATTCCAAGTCTTTCATCATTGCTTTCATTGAATCCCTTTATTTTTCCACACTATTCACTTTCTTTTTGACTTTTTGGCTTTTCTTTCTTTTCTTTTGCTTTCCCTTTTCTTCATTTTGTACCTTTTATCACTTTCACATTCCTCGTCTCTCCCCCAAACTTATGCTTTTGCCAATTGTGCTAAGGAAAAATTGGGTGCCAAGAGAGGCTCATTTTAGAACGGATAAAGGCTTGTATCATGGTTATTGAAAGAATAAGGACTTTGGCTCAACGGAGTTGACTAGGGATATCATATTTGGTGAGCTATGGATGCTTTCAAATTTCAAATTGGATCAAGGAGAGCCTATAATCATTTCTCAAGTCGAGCTACACTTAGAATTTCTCCTCGACAAACATTCAGGGCAAGTTCTAGACTTATTGGCACGGGACTTGGGCTTGCAATTTAATACCTCACCTCACAAGCTATTGGATTGCTAAAGAGAATAGAGTCGAGGGCCCACAACAACCCTAGCTAAGATTTAGCAACAAAAATGGCTCCAAGAAGCCACTCGGTGATTGTTTAGTCAACACAAGAGTCTAATGGTCGCAACTAGAACCATTCTTTGCTAATTAACTTGTTTCTAACCATAAGGTCAAAGGTAAATGTGCTAGGCCCAATCGAAGCTTGCCTGAGACACTTTTATTCATTACTACTATTTACACAAAAATATAAAGAAAACGGACTCAAACCCTTAAGAAGATTGTCACGCCATCCATCATTGGGAAGAGCCACCCGGTTCACACAACATCCACCCTTGAAAAGAACCGTGGCATTAAGAAAACCAAAGGCTTATTGATCACGAAGCTAAGAACTCAAAAGAAAGAAGCTACTAAAGGAAGTAAAAATCTAAGCTATTAAGAAAAAAGATCACAAGAAGTTATAAAGTAAACTACGAAAAGTAAAATGAATATGTACAATAATGGAAGGAAACGAATATATACAAGATGGGAATGAATATATACATGGAATGGTAAAGTTATATACATACCAAAAGTGAAAAATAAATGGTAAAGTTATATGCATACCAAAAGTGAAAAATAACAATAAGTAAAAATACAGAAAAAAATAGTATCATAATTATTACATTCCAGTCATCAAATCAAAATAGAACCCCCCCCCCCCAAATAAAAGCTAGAATTGTCCCTAATGCTAAAAGCAAAAATAAGATCAAGAAGGGATAGAGAGTAAAGAAAACTCCCTACGTGGTCTGCATCGGGTCCTGCACATCAGTGGGGTCAGCTCCCTTTAGATCCTCTAACTGTATCTCCAAGTCCTCGGACTAGGGTACCATAAATCCTCTCATAGGCTCTCTGTCAGCCTCCTACTCTGGTGCCTGTGCTGCTTGAGCTGCTGGAACTTGCTCCTCCAAGAGTAAGTCCAGTGGGATGTATCCAGCTGATGTAATCCTCTCTACCTCCTTCCTCAGCAACTTTACTGACTCCTTTGAGGCCCGAGTCTTCTTCTTCATCTTCTTCATTTGTTTGCCCAGGTCCTTGATTTCTTTTCCCTGTGCATCCAAAGCCTTTTGGTTGCCCAAGAGTTTCTTTTGATTGTCCAGAAGCCCTTCAATGAATCCTCCAGTGATGGAGGTACCTGAAGCTGTGCTGGAGCTGCCTGAGCTGTGACTGCACTGGATAAGGCAGATAGCTTTAATGTAGCTACCTGCATCCAATTGTTGATGCTGGATAAAGTCTGATTAACCCGCAGTGCAGTCAGAGGGTAAGCTGAGGTGGAGGGCACAGACAATGGGGCTGTGATAGAAGGGCCGGATGATGGAGGTGGCATAGCAGCAGAAGAACCTTCAGCTGTGGAAGGCTCGGAACCAGTGGCCACTACCCTTGGCTCTCCAGACTGGCCAGCAGTGGTAGTGGCTTTGCCTTTGGACTTGGGGTTGTCTGCTCCCTGAAGGCTGTACGAAGAGAAGGGCCTTTTTGGCTTCATCTTTGTGTCAAAACTCCTCCCTTCCACCTCTTGATCCTCCAAATACATGGTGAGGAAGTTGGGGAAGGGGTATGATCCTTCATCCTTCCCGACACCTTTGGCAATGATTCTTGACATGAGATTTCCCACATTTATCGGGAACCCCGCCAAAATAGAAGCCACAATGATCTTCCGGGAGGGATATCACTATCATGCTGGGCTGGGTCTAGCCGGCTGCAGACAAATGTACACCACTCTTTTGTTTCAAAGCTCAGAGTGTTTCTAGCTATATGGACCTGGTGTAAGCCAAGCCGGTGTTGTCCCGGGAATGGCCATCACCTCTGCAAGCCATGGACGGGCTGTCTCATCTAACTCTACCTTCTCCAAATACAAGGATTCATCCATATCATCGAACCCGGCATATGCATTCAGCGTCTTGCCATCAAATTTGATCTTCCGGTTCCACACCTTGGTCACATAGGTGCCCTTTTTGATGTAGGCCACGTTGGCATAGAATTCTTTGACTAAATATTCATTAGCCTCCGGCAGCTTGCTCGTGAAGAATTTCCACCCCACTCTTTCATCAAATTGCCTATTCACATTGGGACTGTAGGGTAGAAGATCCCTTTCTATGAATTGCCTCTCGAGGGTGAGCGACCTCTGCGGCCACCATTCCCGGAATTTGTGATAGGCTTTTTCACTAACAAATCTATCCTCCCAAACTACAGCTTTCTAGATCTTGCCAACCCCCCGACATTGGTGTCACCCCCTCTCCCGTCATTCGGTATCTCAGCATCAACATCAGTAGGGGCCGTTGGTGAGGCCGAAGTTGTAGCAGGTGGGGAAGCTGATTCCGAAGCCTCACTACTGTCTTTTGAGCCATTAGACAACTCAGAAGAAGAAGAGGGTGTAGGATCGTCTCGCAACTGGAATTTCCCTAGAAAGTCTGCGGGAACATGGGTATGCACCTAGTCTCCTTCCGAAACTTCCCGGGAAGGGACATATTCACTATCGTCAGAATGGGATGCCGCTCTGTCCGCAGCTTTAAGTGCAGCTCTCATTTTACCAATTGATCATTGCACAGCAAGGGGTAATTTGATCTTCCCTTTACCCCGGCCTCGGGAGGACTCTGCTCTCCCTTTTGGTTTATCACTTCCACCTCTAGACCGAACCATGGTCTATAGAGAACAAGCCATGAAACAAAGTTAGAACAAGGTAACAATCATATGGTTAAGCATTGCAGATGAAACTAAAACATTGCAGATGACTTGCATATACTGCCTCTCAGAATCAAGCACCGCGGACCGCGGAAAAACAGGCGTGGCCGCGAAAAGGCCACCGCGGTTCGCATAAAAAGGAATGCGGCCGCGAAAGACTGGGGATCAGACTACGCATTCTCTGAAGTTAAGGTACCGCTGACAGCGAAAAAAGGGGGCGCGGCCGCGAAACATGTAACGCGGACCGTGTAAAAGTGAACGCAGCCGCGAACCCAATTTGCCAACTCTTTGTAGCTCTTTTACGCTGACCGTAAAATTACGGATGCCGCCGCGTAAAGGCAACCACGGATCACGAAAAAAGCACCGCATCCACGAACCTACAAGTAACTCAGTTCTCACAATGCATGAACGCGAACAGCGTAATTTCGATCGCTGTCCACAAAATTTAAAACCAGATGAGCTTTTTTTTTTGACTTCTCTTAGACCTAGGGTTTCACCTTTTTAGCAATTAACAGGTATAATGAACAACCCTATCCCCCATTCGGCATGCAAAACAATTATCCTCATGAACTTTTAGCATCAACTAATTAATGGCTAGTTAACCCTAATTACAAAGAAACAATAAAATAAAGATGAAAGAAAAGAAAGGAATAAAATTAATACAAGTATTTGAGCATACCAGTTGTGAGATGTGTAGAAGAAGACTGACTATTGAATAATTAAGATTGAAAGACCAACGATAAGATGATAAACAATGCTTTAGGTTTAGTAAGAGTCTAGGGTTCAAAAAGTGTAACAGGAGAAGGGTTCTTCTATTTATACTAAAAGTACACGGACCCACAGACCTACCTGAGCGCAGTCTGCGAAATTCCACCGTGGTCCGTACTTTTACCATTTTGAAGGGTTGTTACCAAGAAAGAATCGCTGAGAGCGAAAAACCAAGTGCGGCCGCGAAAGAGAAATGCGGATCGCGAAATTTCAACCGCGGACGCGAATATAACTTCAGAGAGTTGCTATTCTGGACTTTTCAAGTCTGCGTCCGCTGTCCATTTACGCCCCCGCGAAAAGCTTCCACTGACCGCAAAATTTTGAGCGTGATTAGCGTAATTATCACACTTAGGCAGAATTTTCCACCAATAGTCCTGCACTGCACAATTCCTACACAAACTTCACAACCAGTTAGTCCAAAACAAAGCTTAAACTAAAAAGAAAATCAAAAAGAAAGAAAAACACATGGGTTGACTCCCAAGAAGCGCCAGATTTAACATCGCGGCACGACGCAGGTTACCATTAATCACTTGAAATGGATCATTACCACCACGTGGCTATCATCAAACTTGCCAAGATAGTGCTTCACTCGGTGCCCATTAACTCGGAAGATTTCACCATTTTTGTTTTTCAAATCAAGAGCACCAAATAGAGTTACATGCGCTACTTCAAAAGGGCCACTCCATTTTGACTTGAGCTTTCTCGGAAACAGGCATAACCGAGAGTTGAATAGAAGAACCAAATCACCCTCCTTGAATTCCTTGTTCCAAGCATATTTTTCATGTAAGTGCTTCATCTTGTCCTTGTACAAGGACGAGCTGGAATAGGCATGAAACCTAAACTCATCAAGCTCATTTAGTTGCTCTACCCGGAGATTTGCAGCTACATCATTCAAGGTTTAACTTCTTCAGCACCCACATGGCCTTATGCTCTAACTCAACCGGAAGATGTCACGCTTTCCCAAATACCAACCCGTACGGAGACATACCAATTGGAGTCTTGTAAGCAGTTCTGTAAGCCCACAAAGCATCATCCAGTTTCTTAGACCAATCAGTTCCGTTTGCATTGACGGTTTTTGACAATATGCTCTTTATCTCCCTGTTGGAGACCTCAACTTGTCCACTACCCTGGGGATGATAAGGAGTTGACACTTTATGATTGACACCATACTTGGAGAGTAAAGTATCGAAGGCCTTGTTGCAAAAATGAGAACCCCCATCACTGATGATCGCCCTAGGAGTGCCAAACCTTGCAATAATATTTTTCTTCAAACAAGCCACTGCACTTTGTGCCTCATTGTTAGGCAAAGTTTCACGACCCAAACCGATGGGCCATGACGGGTGCCTGAGTCCTACCAGACAAACACCCCTAAGCATGCGTATAAGATATAAACCTGAATAACATCTGCTGAATTACGAAAATAACATATATGAAGAAACCTGCAAAAAGGCATATGTACGTATACATGCAGAATACAGTGGGCGAGCCGGCAAGGCTGCTATAGACAACTATACACCCAAAACTGAAAGCCGACAAGGCCACATACAATCCAACTAGACATTCTGTCTACAGACCTCTAATAGAAATATAACTGTACAAAGACGGGACTGAGCCACGTCATACCCATATATATATATATATAGTACCAAAATCAAAAGCAGCTCCGGATCAAGTGGAGCACGCCAACTCTCACTGATCAAGGATCCTAAGGAAGGGGCACTCCAGCTTGCCTACCGCACCTGCGGGCATGAGACGCACGGCCTCAGTTGAAAAGGGCGTCAGTACGAATAATATACTGAGTATTTGTAAGGCATGAAAATCACTAAATAAGAGACATAGATGAAATATGGAATTAAAGAAATCCGTCTGTAATAGCCTGTTTGGCCAGCTTCTTTTTTGGCCAGAAGTCTTTTTATTTTTTGGTCAAAACACTTTTGGCCAAAAATGTGAGCTTTTGGCCAAGCTTTTGGAAGGAAAAAAAAAGTGCTTTTGAGGAGAAGCATAAGCAGTTTTAGAGAAGCAGAAAAAAAGTAGCTTCTCTCCAAAAGTACTTTTTTGAGAAGCACTTTTGAGAAAAATACACTTAGAAGCAGTTTTTTAAAGCTTGGCCAAACACTAATTGCTGCTCAGAAGTGCTTTTCAAACTAATTAGCCAAACACAAACTGCTTCTCACCAAAAGTACTTTTGAGAAAAACACTTTTGAAAAAAAGCACTTCTCAAAATAAGCTGATTTTTGCAGCTTGGCCAGACGAGCTATAAATCTGAATAACTTTATAAATCCTGAAACATTTATAATGTCATGCATGTGCATATAAATGTCGTGTTATGCGTAGGTATATATGTACATAATATCATCAAACCTCTGAGGGCATCCCGTTATATCGTCTCGGCCAATGTGGGAACCATCATCAACGTATACCAGCTGATCAGGCGGTGGTGCGTATATAACGCCGTAACCTTTTTTCATATCCCATATACATATATTTACATATATACGCGTATATAACGCCATCTGTTCATGGGTCAATGCACATGTATAAATGGGTTGAAAATCATGAAAAATCGTAAAAAATCTNTCTGAAGTGGTGTCCGCCACCCGGACCAAATAATAGATACATCCCTTCTTGATCATCTTTGAAGCCTTAAGGTAGGAAATAAACCTACCCTTCGGCACCACATCGTTCCCTTTCCACTCGATAACCGGCTCATTAGGGAACTCGAGTCTCATGACTCTCGTTCGGCAGTCAAGTTTAGCAAAGCACGAATAAAGCCAGTCCATCCCCATAATCACATCAAAATCCACCATTCCAAGCTCGACAAGATCGGTCGTGGTAACGCGACCACATACCGTGACAACACAATTCCTATAAACTCGCGCGGCTGTAATAGAATCACCAACCGGAGTCGATACAGAGAACGGCTCATGAAGCTGTTCGGATTCTATCACAAAGCTTGAAGCAATGAATGGGGTGACCTAAGACAAAGAGGACCCCGAATCAATAAGAGCATAACAATCAATGGCCTGAACAGACAAGATACCTATAACCACATCTAGAGAAGCCTCTGCACTCTGATGACCACTCAAAGCATAGAACCGGCTAGGTCCACCTCTACCACGAGCTCCACCCGTAACTGTACCACGGCCTGCTGGGGCTGGAGGACGCACAGATGATGTGGCGACTGAAGAACCGGATGACTGAGCAGATCCCCTACCCATGCCCTGACTGGGCACACGATAGTCTCGCTGAATATGACCTCTCACCCCACATATGAAACACACCGGGATATCCAAGTAGCAAGTCTCTGTATGAAATCTCCCACACTTGGGGCATGGATCCCTCCCCTGCTGCTGTGATCTCCCTCCTGAACGACTGGACTGATGGGGTCTCCTACTATCTGAACCTGGTCTCATGCGGTTGCTCTGCTGATAACTATGCAGAGATGGTGGTGCGCTCGCTGAGGACTGAGCATATGACTGGGACGGCCCTGATGACCCTCTTCCCTGAGCTGATCTCCCTGAGTGGCGCGCTGATCGGGCCCTGCTGCTATTCTCCCTTTCCGCCTGAATCTTCAACTTCCTAGCCTCTGTGGCCTGAGCGAATCCCACAATCTTTCCATAGTTCATATCCGAGTGTAAGGCTGCTGTAACAACCTCATTCACTACCAAGGGACTAAGGCCCTGAACAAATCGTCGAACTCTAGCTGCCATGGTCGACACTAACTGAGGAGCATACTTGGACAATCTCACGAACTCCATGTGGTACTCCCAAACACTCATGCTGCCCTGCTTGAGGGCCTCAAACTCAGTGGCATGGGCTGCTATTGTCTCAGCAGGAAAGAATTGGTCCATGAACGCATCTACAAACTCATCCCATCTGGCCGGAGTTCCTCCCTCCCCATGGGAATCCTCCCACATCTCGAACCATGAATACGCTGCTCCCCTCAACCTGTATGATGCCAACTCAACTCCCGTTGTCTCTGAAGCTTTCATCACTCGGAGGGTCTTATACATTTCATCAAGGAATTCCTGCGGGTCGGCCTCTGGGTCTGTGCCGGAGAACTCTGGAGGGGCTAGCCGTAAAAACTGGTTAACTTTGGAACTGGCAGAATCTCCCTGTCCGCTGGAGGACACAGGGGCATCATGAGATCTCTGGGCCTGGGCGGCCACTAACTGGGTCAACATATGGATGGCTCCTCTAAGGTCCGCATCAGAAACCTCGGGACCAGAAGCTGGAACGGTGCCAGAATCAGGAATATCGGATGGAGTGATGGTGGCACCCTCTGCCGCTGCAGGAATAAGAACACTCTGGTCTAGGATAGACGGGCCAGGTAGGTTCAAGGCCGGGGAGTCACTCTCACCCACGGCATCAGGTACATGATTCATAGCCTCCCTCGGGGTGGCATTGGCCCCAAGGCCGAGTCTAGCACTCTTCTTAGGTGCCATTACTGAAAAATTCGAAACAAAGCACGAGTTAGACATAGATGCTTTCACATTTCACTTCACCGCACGATACAGAATAACAAGGAAGTGGGAAATTTCCTAAATGTCCATGCAGCCCCCTACTTATAGATGTGGTCGACTTCACACCGATAAGTAGGGCTCTACTAGACACGGCTCCGAGACATTGTAGGACTCCTTAAAACCTTAGGCTCTGATACCAAGTTTGTCACGCCATAAATTCGAGGGACATGACCGGCGCCCGGCCGGGTAGCCCCAGTCAAGCGGACCTAGGTGCCTTTCCTAACCCACGTGTTACCTCATGTTTTCCTTACTCAATATTCCTAGAATTAGCCATATCATTAACATATAACACCTTTTTGCAAAACATATATACGTACATAATAGTTAATGAAATTACAAATTCTTTGCCCAACACATGAACATAAACTTACACAAGTTCTTAACCCACATCTACTGTCCACGGAGCCTCTAAAAGTACAACAGGATAATACAGTATTTGCCGGTAACAAGGCTCCGGCTATACCTTAGACAAACATCAAGAATAAAACTCTGAAAACAAGCGGCCTGAGCCACGCAGGGCCTCGAGAGGAAAGGGGCTCACCAAAAAGCTGATGGAGGACGAAGGGGAGCTACAATCGGTGGACTGGAGTACCTGTTACAGATCCACCTACAATCATAACACGAAAGTAGCGCCCCCGGCAAAAGGGACGTCAATACATTTGAATTGTACTGGTATGTATGAACAAACCTTGCTCCAAGTAAACTCGAACCATAAACAAGTATGTAGCTGTAATAAAAACAACAATCAAATCAACAAAGAGGGAACAACTAAGCCGAACAAGTATACAATCTCTCCTGCTTCCTCTTCCACACTTCCACATCAATAATTTCAGAATTATAAGCAAGTATGTAATCGTAATAGAAATAACAATCAAATACACAAAGAAGGAACAATCAAGCCAAAAAGTTTACAATCTCTCATGTTTTCCCCTTCCACATTTCCACATCAACAATTTCACAATTTGTTCATAATTTCATTTCAATAGTGATTTCGATCACTTTCCACCCTTATTACCTCGGCCACCCTTATCACCACAGCCACCCTTATCACCACAACCCACACCTTATTACTTCGTGTTTCGGCGCGCAACCCGATCCCACCGAGCAATCACAATTCACAAACAATACCACAACAATGACAATTTACAAGGAGAACAACAACAAGTTTCAGGAACAACAACAACAAATCCCAATAACAACGACAACACATCTCAAGGAACAACAACACAACTCACACAGGGTTTATATGACTATCAATGCCATTTCCATCTTTTTCAACAGCCCGTTGTACCATTTAAATCACAACAATGATTTTCCACAACTAGCCACAGAGGATGTTACCACAGTTATCTCAATTTTCACCAATCTCGATTCCTTTCCATCATTTATTCCACAGTTCTTACCACATAACACATTCGCAATCACAACTTGGTTTATTGCCATTTACTTGCACAATCATATCGGACGTCTTAACCAACAACGTTTAAGGCACAATATTTACATGAATTCACAAATGGTTCACACAAGTAAACACATATTACTAGCAAGAGTTTAACTTCACAAATACCCCACGTAGACAACACGTACCAAATATGGAACACCAAGCAAGGTGATTTTACAAAGATCAAAGTTAGCCATACATACCTGGAGCCGAATTCCCTTTTAACTTCTATTTCCAATTCACCAAATAATCTAGCAACGTCAATCTAGTGCACAATTTAATACACATAACTTAGAATTGGGGTTCACAAATGCTTCTCAAACTTATCTAGGTTATCAGCCCCTTCTTTGTATAAGTCTTTGCTCCCACCCAACTGCTCCTACTGGATTTTAGGTTATAGAAAGGCATGCATGTATGAGTTCAACCATTATTTTCAAGAACCAATGCATGAGACTCCCCTTCCCCCTTAGCTTAAACCTGAAATTCAATGAAAAGGGTTAGGGATTTTACCTGCAAGAAAAGGGGGATGAAGATAAGCTTGAAATTTCCCGGCCCGGATAGTTTTGAAGAACCAAATTTTGGAGAAGATGACTTTCTCTCTCAAGACCCTCTCTTCCTCTCTCTTATTTTGTGCAGAAGATCGTTAAAGAATGAGGGGGATGGGTGTTTTATTTCAAAGGGGTCGGGTTTTAAAATTTAGAAAAATAGAAGCCCGAGCAAGATCCGCGGTCGCATTCTGCGATCGCAGAAACGAAATGCGGTCCGCAGATTGGACGGCAGGAGTGCCCCCAAAACTCTGAGGAGTCTGTTCGGGTTTGCGACAGGAATGCGGTCCGCATTCCTGTTATCGGTCGCATTGTGCACCGCAGAACTGACCTTCACAAATCCTTGAGGAACTTATGCGACGATTATGCGGTCCGCATATTGGTTATGCGATCGCATAATAGACCGCATTTTCAACATTAATTTTGACAACTCTTCTGTTTCACTCTGCGGTAGGAATGCGGTCCGCATACTAGATCTGCGACCGCATTCTGGGCCGCAGAATGGCATTTTCTAGAAAAATTGATTCTTTTGATTTTTACAAGCTTAGATCAATACCAAGGGTCTGAACTACTATTATAAAACCCCTATATACTCGCACAATTTCACAAGGCTCCCTTGGAAATTGAAATCGGACTATCTTCGATCTACAATCAACATTGGCATGACAAGAATCCAACCAATCCATACCCATTATAACATCAAATTCTACCATATCTAACTCGATTAGGTCCACTACGGTAGATCGAATATGAACTACTATTATACAACCCCTATATACTCGCTTAGATATCACTGAGTCCCCAACAAGTGTAGAAACCTCAAAAGGTTTAACTAATTCAAGTTTTATTCTAAACTTACTAGCAACCAACGGGGTAACATATGATAAGGTGAAACCTGGGTCAATCAGTGCATATACATCATATGAGGAGACTGATAATATACCTGTAACAACATCAGGCAATGACTTCTGATCCTGTCATCCTGCCAACGTATAAATCCAGTTATGAGGACCACTTGAGCTAGATGCTCCGCCTCTGCCTCTACCACGACTCATTGGTGCTTTTGAACCTTTCCTAGGGGGCGTACTGATGATGGCGAGAAGGATACAGATCCCGCTGGCCGAGCTATGCTTGCATCACCTCTCATCGGACAATCACAAATAACGTGGCCCAGATAACCACAAGTATAACAAATACCCAATCCCATATGGCATTGTCCGGCATGCTGCATACCATACTGAGCACATCGTTGCAAGGGCGGCCTCATCTGACTTGACTCACCCCTATACTGAGAACCTGAGGCCTTGGAATTCTGACCAGGCCCTGAATATGTGGAATGACCAAATCTCTTACCGCCAAATTGACGGGGTGCACTAGCCGATGGCTGGGCTGGATACCTCGGGTACTATTGTCTCTGACCACCTCGAAACTCACCAAAAAGACCCAAAGACCTCACTCTCTTATTTTGGGCACTATCATGCTCACGATCGGCCTTTTTTTCTCTGCTTATGCTCCTCTAGAACCTGAGCGTATGCCTAAATACGAGAAATGTCCATGTCTGGCTAAAGTGACACCAACATACAATTGTTAAGCAAGTGCGGCTCTAACCCCATCATGAACTGGTGAACCCAATCCTTCATCTTAGATACAATAGTGGGAGCATACCTAGCCAACGAATCAAATAGAAGACTGTACTCCCGAACACTCATGTTACCTTGCTGAAGGGTTAAGAACCTATTACTTTAGCCCGCCTAAGCTTCGGTGGCAGATAATGACGATGAAAAGCTGATGTAAACTCCTGCCATACTGCTGGAGGGGCATCCTCACCTCTGGACAACTCGCAAGACTCGTACAAATTAACTGCAACATCCTGAAGTCTATAGGAAGCTAGCTCAACTTACTCAGTCGTAGTGGCCTTTATAACCCTCAATGTCCTCTACATTATATCGATAAATACCTGAGGGTCTTCTTTTGGATCTGCCTCACTGAATACCGGAGGGTTCAAATTAATGAAATCACGAACCTTCGCACTGACAGACTTGTTTGCGTCACCAATACAAACTTCGCGACGCCAAGTCTGCGTTAATACTAATCGAGATAATAGCTGAATAGCTTCTCTCATCTCCTGACTCGGTGTATCTAGCTGAGGGGCTAAACATATAGGGGCGGGTGTTGGAGCTGGTGCCCCTTGGAGCTCTTCTGGAGAGGGAGGGGTATGTGAAGTCTGAGATGGAATCACACTATGAGACTCTCCCCGAGCCTTGGTAACTTGTGGCGCTCGACTAGTAGTCTCACCAGCCACAGACTTTCCCTTCTGGGTGGCTGTAGTCTTCGGAGGCATCGCTGAAAACGTAACATATTTTTAGGAACATGAATTCTTATATCGCACGATCTAAGATAAAAATAGAGGATAACATCCTACATGTCATGTAGCCTCCCGTCTATAAGTGTTGTGCACAACACACCCATAAACAAGACTCTACTTGAAATGGTCTGTAGACAACCCTAGGACAGAACTGCTCTGATACCACTTTTGTCACGACCCAAACCGATGGGCCGCGACGGGTGCCCGATTCCTATCTATCGAGCATCCTTAAGAATGCGTCTAAGATATAAACATGAATAACATACGTGAGGGAAACCTATCCAAATGACATATGTACATATACATGCGGAAAAGAGTTGGCGAGCTGGCAAGGCTACAATAGACATCTATATATCCAAAATTGGAAGCCGACAAGGACACATACTATCCAACTATGCATAACTATCTACAGACCTCTAATAGAAAATACAATTGTATAAGGACTGGACTGGGCCACGTCATACCCATATATGTATACAAGCATATCGTACAAAAATCAAAAACAGCTCCACATCAAGCGGAGCACGCAGACTCTCACTGATCAAGGATCCTCAGAAAGGGGACTATTAGCTTGCCTACCTGTACCTACGGGCATGAAACGTGGCCCCGGGAAATAGGGCATCGATACGAATAATGTACTGAGTATGTAAGACATGAAAATTAGTACATAAAAGACAAAGATGAAACATGGAATAAGGAATTCCGCCTGTAAGTCTAAATAACTTTGTAAATCCTAAAACAATTGTAATATCATGCACGTGCGTGTAAATGTCGTGTCATGCATATGTATAGGTGTACATAACATATCAAGCCTCTGGGGGCATCCCATCATATCATATCTGCCACTGTTGGCAAAATTATCAACATACACCAACTGATCAGGTGGTGGTGCGTATATAACGCTGTAACTTTTTCCCATATGCCATATACATATAAATACGCGTATATAACGCCATCTGGTCATGGGTCAATGCACATATAAAAATGAATGAAATGCATAAAAATATGTTAATAACATCAATATACTTTTCAGATAAACTTTATCAACTATGTATTTTTCTGAGACCCACGAACAGAAGATGTAATAATAAGATAAATGGAAATTCAAGAACATAGGCACCTCTAATACTGCTATGAATAGAGTCATTTATGGAAATTTTGCATTTGCTCGTTTCGTTTGTATCATATGGATCATGCCGAAAAGAAAGAAGGGATAGCCTTAACATACCTGAGTCGATTCACTTGAGAAAGATTACACCGTACTCCCTTAATATTACAAAATCTCACGTTAATTAAAGTGCTATGAAATCTCGGGTTTTTGAACTATTGAAGACGTTATCATATTTTGAATTCTTGAAATCTCACGATGTCACGACCCCAAATACCGGTTGTGATGGCGCCTATCCCATTACTAGGCAAGCCAGACCAACTATCAAACCACAACCCATATTCATTTAATAAGTCATTTGCTAATACGGTTTAATTACCAATTATCATAATAAGTGTTTAAAACAACAAGAAAGATATGCGGAAATCAACAATACATAGAAACTACACAGCCCACACTGATCTGGTGTCACGAGTCTAGAGCCTCTAATACAAGTCTGAACAACCTACTACATAGATAGTCTAGAAATGCGGAAAAGTAATAAGATAGAAGGGAGAAATCAGGGCTGTGGACGCCATGCAGCTACCTTGAAATCCCCAGCAAATGCTGGAGAACAGCTGAAAGCTTTCACTCGGCCTCTCGGGCACCTGGATCTGCACACAAGGTGCAGGGAGTAACGTGAGTACGCCAACTCAGTAAGCAACTAAAGTAAATAATGGACTGAAAGCAGTTACGAGCAGTTCAAAACATATAACTTTAAAATCAGTTCTGTCATAAGTTCATCATTTTCAGTTTAAAGCTTTGAAATCAGTTACATGACAATATATATATATATATCCAACAGAGGCTTATTTGTAAGAAGAGTGAAAATAGTAGAAACATTATAGCAGGGCCCCCTTGGGCAAGAAATCACTCAAAACATAGCCCCTCGGGCAGCCTCTCAGTCACGCGTGACTCAACTCTAGTCACACAATATTCACTATCAGCACTCGGCTCAGTATTAATTCATAACAATAGAAATCATAATAACCGCTATGGCGTGCAGCCCGATCCATGTGTTTATAGTCGACTACGCTCACTGGGGGTGTGCAAACTCCGGAGGGGCTCCTACAGCCCAAGTGTCATATCGCTGCGGCGTGCGATCCGATCCAATATATATATATATCGCTGCGGCGTGCAACCCGAATCATATAATTATATCGCTGCAGCGTGCAGCCCGATCCATATATATACATGTAATATCCTCACCATAAGATTCTCAACCCCTCTCAATCATTAGCCTCACAGCCTCTGGGGCATCACAACAGAAATTAGGGAACTCAGCCCAAACAGTCCTCACAGTAGGAGTAGAATGATAAAACCAGTTTTATACATTTAACAGGTAAAAACAGGACCGAGGCTATGCTTTTAACAAGTAAAGTGAGTAAAATAGTTAAAATGCCCCTAAGGGTTGCTACAGATCGGCACGAGGCCCCAAACATGGCATAAAGCCCATAATACAGTATAAGGATCCAAAATCCAGAATAATATATCATTTCCAAATAAAATACGCAGCTTAATAGTCGCTATGGGACGGACCAAATCACAGTCCCTACCGGTGCACGCCCACACGCTCGTCACCTAACATGTGCGTCACCGCATTTATCAAATCAAGTCAAATACCGGGGTTTGTACCCTTAGTTCCAAATTTACAATGGTTACTTACCTCAAACCGATGAAAATACAACTCCGCGACGCCTTTTCCTCTCGAATCGGCCTCTACTCGCGTCGAATCTAGTCAAAATCAAAACGAATACGTCACAATATGCTAAGGGAACAAAGCCCAAGCGAAAACAATAAAAAAATACCAAAAATCCCGAAATTAGAAAAACCCGAGCCCCGGGCCCAATTCTCGAAACTCAGAAATATTTAAATCAACGGGTTCCTTATCTCCCCACGAGTCTATGCATATAAAGAACACCAAAATCGGAGTCCAAATGACCCCTCAAATCCCCCATTAAAGGCCTCTTAAACTCAAGCCCTAAACCTCCATTTTTAGCCCTTTAATCCTCCTAATTACAGCCTTAATTCATGAAATTCTACCATAGAAATGTGTTTTAAGTCCAAAATCCTTACCTCAATGAAGTCTCTTTGATTTCTCTCCTCAAAATCGCCCAAAGCTCCCAATTCCGAATTCAAAAATGGTTAAACCCCTCAAAAATTGCGAAGTATGAAATATATACATTCTGCCCAGGCCTTTCCGCATCTGCGGTCCGAAACCCGCTTCTGCGGTACCGCATATGCAGTCAATCCATCCGCTTCTGCGAAAATTCACATAAGTCCCCAAAATCGCATCTGCGACAAAAATTCCGCATCTGCGGCTTTGCAGATGCGGCCACCTCGACCGCTTCTGAGGAAACTGCTCGCCAGCCCCCTTCTTGCATCTGCGGCTTGTTACCTCGCACCTGCGGCATCGCACTTGCGGTCCCATTTCCGCAGGTGCGGAAATACCAGAAACAGAAAAATCTGCAGCTGCAATTACACTTCAACTTTTTCGATAACCACCCGAAATCACCTCGAGGCCCTCGGGACCTCAACCAAAAGCACAAACATAACCTAATACCTTATTCAAACTTGTTCCAATCAGCAAAACACCTCAAACAACATCAAATCTACCAAATCACATCGAATTCAAGCCTAAGTTTTCTCAATTCTTCCGAAATATGCTTTTGATCAAAAACCCAACCAAACCAACTCCAAATGACCTGAAATTCTACACACACATCCCAAATGACCTAACGAAGCTACTGCAACTCACGGAATTCCATTCCGACCCCAATACCAAAATCTCGCCTATCAACCGGAAATCGCCAAAATCTCAACTTCGCCAATTCAAGCCTAAATCTTCTCTACACCTCCAGAACCCATTCCGATCGCGCTCCTAAGTCACAAATCACCTCCCGAATCTAACCGAACCATCGGAACTCACATCCGAGCCCTCTAACATATAAGTCAACATCCGATTGACTTTTCCAACTTAAACTTTCTTAAAAGAGACCAAGTGTCTCCAACTTCACCAAAACCAATCCGGATTCAATCCAACCAACCCGATACCCCAAAACACATATGAACAAAGCAAATAGGAGCAGAAACGGGGAAAACGAACCGGTAACTCATGAGACGACCGGCCGGGTCGTCACACACAAAATGGAGATGTGATTCATGTCTTTAAGACATTTAATGGTCCCCTTTTCCTAAAACAGCATATGATTCACGTTAGAAGACTTGTCGAATTCTCTAATCTTGCCACATATATTAATGACTTAAGAGTCATACAAGGGGATTGGGGGGTGCTGCCACGTGGGAGGGGGGGGGGGGGTTAGTATTATACAAACATTTCTTAATTAAATGTTAATCTTTCATTAACCAATAATTAGCCAATTATCCACATTATTAATAATTATCTCAAATTACTTAATATCTACTAACTTTTAATAAATATTACGTACCCTACTATCGTGGTCATGGGATACCTTTTAAAGCACTAGTCCATAAATACCAGGTATTATGGCTCGGATCGTATTTTATCACAAATTGACAACCTTCAACGAAACTCATTTTCTTTACTTCATTTACCCTTTATCTTCATGACACTTAATTATCGCTTGTTATAAATGGAATAAATACCCCAAGACAATCTCATCCCCGAGTCTACGTCGATTAACTTAAGACAAAACTTTAACATACGAAAATGCGAGATGTAACATCTGTATTGGCCTGGTTTCGGGCACTCAGCCCATTTCTATTCCGCCATACCGTATGGCCCCGCTAGAGTTGAAGGGATTAGATGAACGATTCCAAGATTTTCCGGATAAGGGCTTCATTAGACCTAGTGTCTCACTCTGGGGTGCGCCCGTGTTGTTTGTGAAGAAGAAAGATGGGTCGATGAGGATGTGCATAGATCATCGGCATTTGAACAAAGTCACTATCAAGAAAAAGTATCCATTGCCGTGGATTAATGACTTATTTGATCAGCTTCAAGGTGCCAAGGTGTTTTCGAAGATCGATTTGAGTTCTGGCTACCATCAGTTGAGGATTAGGGCATCTGATGTCCCTAAGACAGGTTTTTAGACTCGATGTGGGCATTACGAGTTTCTAGTGATGTCATTTGGCTTGACAAATTCCCCAGCAGCATTTACGGATTCGATTAACCAGGTGTTCAAGTGTTACATCCCGTGATTTTAACAACATTGACAGCGTTTTATATGTTTGTTGTGGTATTTCGAGTGGAACATTTTTGTAAACTTTTTGAAAAATATGATTTTATATATTACTACTTCCGAATATGTTTTAGATTTTACACATAATATAATATAGTTTATGAGAGTTTCTTTATTGTAAAGATAAAAATATTTTCTTACAAGAAAAGAAGGTTATCTTTTTACCATTTTAGGAATTAAGTGTACGAAAATTTGTAGTCTTTATATGAGATTAGGAAAATTAGAAGTTGAGAAAATATGTCCATTTTCTAACATGGATGCTTTAATTAAATAACAGTGTATGTATTAATTTTATATGGTACCACATGATCATGATAGTGAGGTGCATAATATGTATTAAAAGTAAGTAGTATTTTAAATAATTTGGGATAATAGTTAATTATGTGGTTAATTGGTTAATTATTGAATAATGGGATATTACCTAATTAATTAAGGATATATTGGATAGGGATTTAAGTTCATTAGGTGGCATCCCCCTTCAAACTAAGTGACAGAGCCATTGGATCATTGAATTAAGAAGACACTTGGACAATATCCTTCTCCATTCCATGCAAACACATATATAATATACCAAAAGGGGAAAATACTCATTAAAACCCAAAATACAACACTACTTCTTCTTCTTTTGATAAAATACAGCACTGCTTGTTCTTATTTGACAATGGTAGGTGTGGTCTAATTAAGAGTATAAGAGCTCTGTATGCGTGCCTCGTGAGTGGTGTCTCATCTGTATCAGTGCTCGNATCCTGCACATTATTTAGGGGAACTTAATGATTTATTTTGAAAAATGGCTATTTGTGCAAAAATTCTGTATTCAGAAAATAAGGATTTGGATTTGCAAATACGGCCTTCCAGCACTTCTGGGAGGAAGCTTTTAAGGCTGTGCCCGCAAACCATTTAAAAATTGACTCAAGGTGGCTGTTCTTGCAAAAATAGCCTTCCGGCGTCCTTTTGGGGACATTCGGCTTATTTTAAACAAGAATGACACCACCCGACTTTTATGACACAAATTAAAATTTGGCATTTTTGGCTATTTTTGAAAAAGGAAGGTTGGACCCGATGAGGGTTGCCTACGTATCTCACATCCGGTGAGAATCAAACCGGCGTAGTTCGGGCAGATTTGCCAAAAGCAAAAATGTATTTTTGAACAATAATTTTCTTCCTTGTTTTTTTTTTTCCAAATATTTTCTTTTTCTTTTTTTTTTCCGGCAGCATTTCGGTACTATTTGGGCATTGGGGTTTTCAAAACAAATGGTCATCTTCTTCTTTTGATAAAATACAGCACTGCTTGTTCTTATTTGACAATGGTAGGTGTGGTCTAATTAAGAGTATAAGAGCTCTGTATGCGTGCCTCGTGAGTGGTGTCTCATCTGTATCAGTGCTCGAATCCTGTGGCACTTGAAGCCTAATATTTGTTAAGCATGTGTCACACCTCCTTTTTTACACACCTACCCCGAAGGATAATGTATAAGGGAGTTTTTCCATTTAAAGTGACATTATTCGAAATGGGATTGTTTATTTATTTTTAGAGTCGCCACTTGGGATAGGATTGGCTTTTGGTGTCCCAAGTCACCGGTTTAATTTAAATCCCAAATCGAGGAAAAATTTCGACTTCCCAATTGGAGTCTGCGAACCAGAAATTCTGTGTAAGGAATTCTGTTGACCCGAGGGAAGGTGTTAGGCACCCCCGGATCCCGTGGTTCTAGCACGGTCGCTTAAATTATTATAATTGGCTAACAATCTGATTTTCATATATACCATCCTATAGTACCATTTTATAAATTTTTGTTTAACCGCTTTTAATTAGTTTTTATGAAAGTGAACGCCGTTTAAGAGCGTGTTCTTGGATCACGTCGCATGAAATGCACCCGGATCCTCAACACCTCTTATTCAACGTTTTGGAATTTGGATTTGGGTTGCATGAAATGCACACCCGGGTTTAGGAAAGTAATATTATTAAACACGCGCCTAAAGCGACTAACGTGTTATTATCTTTGTGGGAGGCCGTGAAATCCGCTAAACAGCACGTCCCGAATTCTAAGTATTTTAATATAAGCGTTTGATGAGGGCCCCGCAATTCATGTGTTTTGTTTGGCGGGGCTCATCTCATTTTTATTTAAAGGCCAACCTAAAGCAACTACAATTTTTCTATTTACCTTTTGTCTCTGAAAGGGCCTAATTAATTTACATTTATAAATTTAGGCCTCGAGTTCAAGTCCGAATTCAAACAAAAGGGAGGACCCTCTCAATTTGAACCCGCCACCTAACTCGAAAACCTAAATTTATACTTGCAAATTAATCCCCGTATTTCCAATACGATCTTAACGACTTTTAGCTTCTAGCATTTTGAGCTGTGAACTTTTAACCCAGGCCTGAATGTGAAGTAAATCCCAACTAGGTCTGTATCGCACCTTGAACGTGATGAGGCCCAATTAAATTATCAATGGGCTGCTAACCCATGATTCTGGCGAGCCCAAACCAAAAGAGCTTGATAAATTTCATAGCCAATGGGCCAGATTCCTACTGCACTCCACGTTTTACAACAATGAAACAATGGAATTATATTTCAAATCAGCAAGAGCTATTTGCTAAAATCAAATTCCTATGCCCAGATTGTGCCTAAACTGCCGTATTACTTCATCATCTCAGAAGCTATGATTAAACTAGCGTGACTACTAACTGAAGCGAAGTATCAAATTCGAACAACAAACTTTCCAAATTAAACGCTGTTTTTGATTCCAGCACCAGAAACGTTAATATTAAGCTGAAATTCATGTATTGACCCGAGCTTACCACCTCTTATGCATTTCAAGATTTAAGTCCAATCACCAGCTTCAAACTCTGATTACCTCCTGACTTTTAAGAAACTAACTGATGCTATCTTATTATCAGCTAATTACGCAAATCACAGTTATTATACAAATACATTCGTAAACTAACGATAATCAATCCAAATGTCAAATATAATTTATAGAGTCCTGTTACAATTCAGCTAACCATGAAAGCATACGATAAGCAGTAAACAATCAGGATCTATAACAAAACCCAAATGTTAACGTCATTTTATTTTCAGCTTGTGATGTACATTGACGTGAGCTCAGAATGTGTACCTGGAATCAAAGTACAATAAGATGAAGGAGAATCAGTAGCAAATAGCAAAGCTGCAGCTCATATACAGTCAGCAAACAACACCAGAATCAGTCCGGAACCAAAATGTGAAAACACAGTTCTAATAATCCACCAAATAGACTTGAATAAACCAAAATGATTCGAAATCAAGCCCAGGAGATGATTTCTGAATTTCAGCAAATGGAAACAACCCAAAACAGCCTGAACAAAACCCAAAATGACTTGAAATTGAATCTAGAAACACTAGGAAACTCGGATTAAAACTAACTTGCGATCAAACTCAAAATTTCAATGTAACAGTATTTCTTTTTTTGGAATTTTCTACTGGATTTTTTGTATGTTTTTTTTTTTGATTTTTGACAGGAATTAAGATCTAGAAGAATATTTGAACTATAGGAATGCAAATTTTGAACTTCCTTAGATTTTGAAATTCGAATTTGCAATCCAGGAATTCAGAAAGGGATTTGGGAGGAAAATTAATAGCTGGAAAGTGTTTGGGGAATTTTCAGAGGTCTCCCTCAAAAACTTGCTTTACAAGGCAGTGTGTATGCCCTTTTTATAGGCAGACCTTCAGATTTTAGTTTTCTTTTTTAGTCCCTTTCTTATTTAGTTTCTTAGTCCCTCATTTTAAAACTTGTTACCCAAGTATCAACACTTATTTTACCAAAACTACACTAAAGTCTTGTTCTAGAAGATCCTATACCTATTATAATTCCTACACTACCCTCCCCTTACCTTTACAATTACTATTCCTAAAAGAAAAACTACCCTTTTCCCTACCCAAGCTACCCCTGACTAATCCCAGAATTACTAAACTATACTAAAACTATCAACTATTAACAAAATATTAAACGAGCAATCAATCAATAAGCCTAACAAAATATTAACTTAATTTTATCAATCAGAAAATGTTAACTCAAATAAACAGAACTTTAGAACACCAATATTAAACGAGCAATTACTAATATTTAATTACTAATCAACTGCTAAAATCTAATTACTAAACTAGTCAACTGCTAAAACTTTAAGGAAAATCAGAGTGAACTAAAGGAACAAAGGGAAATCAAAATAATAAAACACACAGTAACGAAGCAAAAGAAAACAGAAAAAGAGAAAGAAAAAAAAAAAGAGCTTACTGTTTAGAGGCGGCTAAGCTTGACTCGATCCGAACACGTGAATCTTTTTTAAAAAGATTCTTGACCCGTAATATACCTAATCAGGTGTCTTAAACAGGGAGACACCTGGTTAGGGATATTAGGGTCGAGAAACTTAAAAAAATTAAACTAGGGTTTCATTTTTAAATTTAAAATTCGAAGGTTTTGGAGAGGTTTTGAAAGTTATCGTTGGGAGATTCGGAATGAGGAGGGTGAGGGGATTATATGGTGTTAATTTGGTTGAGTTTGGAGAAAGTAAGGTCTTGGCCGAATCTTAGATTTAAAATCCGAGGAATTTGGTTAGGAATTAGAGGATGCTATCATGGGGGTTGGAAAGAGGAGGATGAGAGGATTGAGGGGTGTAATTTTTGAGTGATTTGGAGCTTCGCCGCCGGCGGCGGCGATTTCCGGCCGGCGGAGGACGGCGGAGACACGGTGGGGCGACGGTGGCGTTACGCCGACGTTACAGGGGGGAGAAAGTACGAGGAAGAAAGGATTACGTTTTAGGGTTTAGGGGAATTTTCGAACAGTTTTAAGTAAGTAGGAAAATCAATTGTGGCCGTTGGATGAGGGAAAATTGATGGCCAGGATTGCATGACGCCAAACGGCGTCGTTTGGTTACGGAAGGGCAGGCCGGGTTAGGGATTAGATTGGGCCTGGGCATGGGGTGATTTTTGGTCCGGTTTTTTTTGTTTGTTTGGGCTGGCTTGCTCATTTCAGAGCTGGCCCAACAAAATAAACCCATTTTCTTTTCTTTTCCTCTTTTTATTGTTTATTTATTCTATTTATTTTCTTTTCAAAATTAATAAAATCTAAGTTAAATCCCAAACCAATTAATTTCCAAAAAGGAACTAAATCCTAATTTTAAAAGGAAAATTAAGCAAAAAGTGAAATTAAAAGAACAAAAAATGTAAAAGATTTATTATTATTTTTTGGTATTTTTCTCTTATTTTAGTAATATTAATTGATCAAAATATAAAATCGAATTCTAAATGCAAACGTACTATTTTTGTACTTTTTTACGGATTATAGCAAGTTAAAATGCACACGAAAATGCAAACGAGACACAAAATCATGCAATTAATTCCTAAAAATTCAAATAATAAAAGAAAAATTCTAATTCTAATGAATTTATAGGAGTAATTTAAGCGTGGCAAAAATCACATGCTCACAGCATGTAATGATTATCAACTTCTTGAGATGTTGGGATGTTATTAAGTTAAAGCCGCCATTTAGTTAGACCACGCAAATGACCATAGATGTCTGTATGTCTCCAAAAAGATGAGTGAGAGATAACAAGGATAAATTGAGAGGTTGCAATGACCAGAACTCTATTGATACTCAAGTAAGATAAGAAGTTACTTGATTGATGGTCAGCTTAAAGAGAGCACGGTACAATCTTTCACAAGAATATCATATGAATTTTTCCCTACTACAAGCATGATCCAAGCAACTATATGTAAACATAATGATATTCCATAAATGGTTCTACTCTTAGCAGTTAAGGATGTCTATGTTATTCATTCCGTAAAGTGATATTCATGCATATCTAAGTACGTATCTAGTTCTCTATTGAGGTATTTGATAAAGATGTTAATGTTCATAATACAGTAATACATGCATCTTCATGCATATGCGTTTACCACCGAGCTACGCCCGGTCGGGCAGTCATGCATTTACCATCGAGCTACGGCCGGTTGGGCAGTTACATATTTACCACCGTGCTACGGCCGGTTACGCAATCATGCATATTCATTTACCACCGGTTGGACAGTCATACATTTACCATCGCACGATGGCCGGTCGGGCAGTTACCACTGATCAGTTGGGTAGTCATGCATCATACAATATGGATAATAGTCTCAAAGAGAAGCAATATATATATATATATATATATATATATATATATATATATATATATATATATATATATATATATATATATATATATATAGAAGTATAATAAGTATGCATATACGGTGGCACTTCAGAGATTCATGTTGATTCTCATATGTCTTTAATTAATGTTGATTTATTGTTGTGTTTCAGTTCTGCCTTACATACTCAGTACATTATTCGTACTGACATCCTTTTGTTGGGGATGCTACATTCATGCCTGTAGGTATAGGTAATCAGTTTGACGAGCCCTCATAGTAGACGAGATTGTCGTTCAGCAAAGGATCGGTAAGACTCCGCCTCATCCGTAGTGCAGCCAAGTCTATGAGTCATCGTGTTAGAGTTTTGCTACAGACATATGGGTAGGTCGGCACCTTGTCCTATTTGATGTCAAATAATCTTAGAGGCTTTGTAGAAAGAGGTTCATTATGTACAGTATGTCAGAGGCCTTGATGACCCATATGTATTCATGTTTTAAGAAAAATGGTCTACTGATACAGTATTGCCCACTTATAGTTATACTTTATGAGTTGTAGCCATGTTTGCCCATGATAGTTACAAAGAAAATAAAAGAGTTGCAGAGTGGTTCGCTCGGGCCAATGTGGCACCGTATGCTAGCCACGCCCCTAAGTTTGGGGCGTGACATCAAGCCTTACCTGGATTCGTTTGCGATTGTGTTTATTCATGATGCCCTGATCTACTTGATGATAGGCTATAATTACGTATTTTAGTCGATTATTACACTCTAATTTACTGCACTTTAATTGAGTTTGCGCTTTAATCGCTAGTGTCTTGCACTAATTGTGTGTTTTATGCCTTGTAGGAGTGATTCCGAGCTATGTACATGTTATGGAATGAATTCAAGTGATTTGGAGCTTCGAAGTCTGAGTAAAAGTTCAAGGAATTAAGCCGGGATCGTGTTCGGGGGTTAACGGATGATAGTTAGAGCAAACGAAGACTCCAGTAGGTAGATTGCGCACTGTCTAGTAAAATACACATAACTTTTCACTCAAAACTCCATTTGGGCTCCACAATATATGGTTGGAAAGCTAACTCAAAGGGATACAACTTCCTTGTTTGGCGTTTTTCTAAATTCGGAACAGAACAGGGTGAAAAATGAGCAGACGCGCGAAGGACGCGCGAAGTCGCGCATAGTTCGCGCGCGAAAAAGATTGAGGCAGAAAGGTGCGCGAAGACCGCGCGAAGTCGCGCATCTCACCCGGGAAAAGTGTCCTTTTTCAAATTGGAGAAGGTATAATTGTTTGGGCCCAACCCTACTTGGTATATATACATAGGAGAACATTTTTTAGAGTAACTTTTGACCAAGGAAGAGCTCAGAGCCGCCGTGGAGGCCGGGTTTCATCTTTTCTTTCTCCAAACTTTGTCTTTTTATGTTTCTTTGTATGATTTGTTGTTTTGCTACCATGTCTATGTGGAGCTAAACTTCACGTTCTAGGGTTGTGGTTCTTCATGACTATTGTTATTCGGATATTGATTTTGATTTCTTGATTTATCGTATTGGTTTATTTATTTAATCCTGCACTTAATTATTTGATTGCTTGATCACCAATTGAATACTATCTACGAATCTAGAGTTGAACTCGAAAGTGGGAATTCTAGATTGCATACAGGATTGAGTAGAGCAAGTTCTTGAACCTGGGCCTCGGGGAACGGATTAGCAATTAGGATAGACATATACCTAATTGCCTTGCTTGGTTGATTTACAGGAATTATAAATGCGTTCTTGTTGATTCTAATTCCATAGACATATAGGCGTTAGGTTAGCTTGAATAGGCGAGTAAGGACTCGACAGATTCTTATGAGCAATATTAACCCTGTCAACCAATAAACTAGATAAATTAGTTAGTCAATTCAATTGAAGAATACAATAGGAATGTTAGATAGCCCATAACCCTAGATCGTTTTCATTACATTGATATCATAAAAATCTGCTCTTTCTCTGTTTAAAGTTCATTATTTACATTTTTTTATTTAATTATTTTAGAATCAAATACTTCTAGGTTTAATTCTTGTATAGATGATTAGGATAGTCTTATTTAGTTAATAGTTAATCACAAGTCCTCGTGGGATCGACATCCGACTTTTAGTCACTTTATTACTTGACGACCGCGTGCGCTTACGTGTGCGTTTGGCCGCAACAAGTTTTTGGCGCCGCTGCCGGGGACTTAGAAATTAACTATTCTACTAGATTGGATTTTTACTTTTTGCCTATTCAAGTTTTTATTTTTTTATTTTTAACTTAGTTTAATATTTTATTATCTTTGTTGACATGGCATCTTGGAATGAGAATTGGTCAAATATTGGTTATTCTTATTATATTGATCCTTGTCCATATTGTGGAGGACCACACTTGTGGCAAAATTGTGCATCTCAATTTGATGTGTGGAATTTTTGTAATATGTGTGGTGGTCGAGGTGGTCATTGGGATGGTTGTCCTAATTCTTATTATCCTTCTCAGAGTTCTTATTATAATGTTTCTAATAATGTTTATGAGTTTGATAGGAGCAAGGAAGTGGAGGATATGGAACGCATGGCTCATACTATGGACATGATGAGGCAAGTAGTCGAGCTACAAGATGAAAGTCGAAAGGCTGCACAAAGAATTAGTGCAGCAATCATGAGAATGAAGGCCGAGGCGGAGGAAGTGGCTGAAGAGAGCGAGCTCCCACCAGAAAATAATTTTGAAGAAGCAGATATAGTGAGCCAATCTTGGCTAGAGGAACAAGCTCAACTTATAAAATCTCATGAGTTTCTTCGTGATGGTCTTTCAAGTATGACAGAACAACTAATAGAAGCAAGAACTAAGCTCAGGCAAGAGATAGACCAATTTGGCTTAGATATCCATGACTTGCATGATCAATTGAATAAAAAAGTTGAGGCGTCTGATGCCCCACAACCAATTTTTGTGGATACTGGCCAGCTTGTGGAGCGGAAAGAGGAACTTCAACTATTCGACCAAAATATTATTAATGATGCCAAGGTTGACGAAGAGTGCAAAATTGAGGATGTCAAAAATATTGCAATTTTGGAGTTGGAGCGTATTGGACCTCATTCTAAACACTTTTCAACATCATGTTTGGTTGGTGACATGGAAATTGATCCATTTGAGCATATGGAGGAGTCAATAGATGAGCAACAAAGTGTTTATATTCTGAAATTTGCCACACCAAGGAGACAAAACGACATTCCTCACTTAAAGGCCAAGAAGTGCAAGATGCGATACCTACTACTTGGGTTCTTTATTTTTACACCACCGCCCCATGAACGTGACAGAAAATTTGATGCAAAATTGGGGGCGCAATTTATATCCTCAAAGTGGAAGGAAAAGTGATGAGAGTGTTGGCGTCGTGCTGCGACGTTAAATCAAGCGCTTGTTGGGAGGCAACCCAATTCTATTTTTCCTTTTGTTTATTTTATTGTGTTAATTTTTTTTTTGTAGTATTATTTTGTGTTTTGTAGGAGTAGGAGCATGGAGTCAAAGCCAATAGGCATGTGCTAAAGTGAGCAGGTGGTTGAAACTAAGTGTGAGGTACCCACACAAGGGATCATACCTGGGAGAAGTCTGAGTATCCCGTAAGCTGCTAATTCTTCGGCCTTTGGCCTACCAGGGAGTTTCTTTTACCCTCTTGTTATGTTCAGTGTGCATTGAGGACATTGCACAATTTTAAGTGTGGGGTGAGGAGATTGTCTGAGTGATCTTCTGTGCTATCTTAGTTTAGTTGTAGTGGTTTTTTTTTATAAAAAAAATGAAAAATGAAAAAGAAAAAAAAAATTTAAAAGATTTGGACTTTTCCCGACGATGGATCTCCTAGACAGTTTTCTTGAGGGATTAAAGTCTAAACAAAAATCCAAAAATATGTCTTTTATTTTCTTTAGGTAGTAATAATCCCTCGTGGTTTTTCTTTGTGCCTCGGTTCTTTTCCATGGGATGTAGTTTGAACCGGGTAGTAGTATTTTTTTATATTTTTAGAGTAGATTAGAATTTAGGGAATAAATGGAGGAAGAATAATGAACCTAGGCGCCCTTGACTTGTTTGATAGTAGCATATTTAGGCTTTGGCATGTGTAGTATCTTCCCTATGATTTGAAATTATAGATGATGCCTTATATGTTGGAAAGCAAGTCTTGTGATGCCTATGTCTCATTTTCTTGACTTATGTTCACTTTGTGCTTCATGCTTAATATCTTGTGGCTCCGTGAATACTTGCATTTGTTTGAGAGTCGGAATGAGACCGTCCTTAGTGAGTCATGTGCCATGAGTGGTGAGGTTTTGTGTAGTCCATGTATTGTACTTGTGTCTAGAACTTGCCCGGTATGTGAGTTGAAGCGAAATTTTAGGTGATGCTCGGTTTGAAAAATGGTTTTAGGCTTTCTTTGACCTTTTTAAGCTTAATTGCTTATCACAAATAAAATTTGTCCCTAGTTAACCCTTTTCAGCCTATAGACTTTTCTTTGGCACCCACATTACAAGCCTATACCCTTTTTGTTCTTAATTGATATTTTTGATCCTTTACCTCTTAAAGCACTTTAATTGTGAGATGAGCGCTAAAAGAAGTAAGAAGGAACTAAGTGTGGGGTGGCTTTTGAGTGGAACCAATAAAAGGAAGAAAGGTGCACTTATTTTTTTTTTTAAATAATACCACTAGCGGAAATTGAAAAAAAAAAGAATAATCTTAAAAAAAAATAGAGGTGAATAAATTGATGTCTTGTTCTTGCTAGTGGAGCATAAATTAAAGTAGTGCTTAAAGAAAGAGGGAGCATTTTTGGGGTGATATTGTTTGTGAAAGTGAAGTGGATTGAAGAATTTGCGCTTAAAGTTGATTATGTGGTGTGTTAAGGTGCTTAGGAGGGTTAGTCACTATTCCTAAATATATCCTATCCGTCCCTTAGCCCACATTACAACCATGAAAAAGTCCTAATTGATTTTAGATCGAGTAATCCTATATTAATAGAGATTTACTTTAAGGGCAAGCTTATGGTACCAATTGCATGCATGTGACTTCTTTGTGAGAGTGAGAGATTTTCTTTGATACATATGAGTCTTTAAACTATATTTGATCATGAGATTTGATTGTGTGGGTTCAACGTATTCTCTTGTTCTTGTTGTGAGGGCACATGGTTTCACGAAGGATAGGTAACATTATTAGACTTCTCTAAGATGTTGGGTGTTCAAGCCATGAGTGCATTGTGACATTGAGTCGGTTTTTGAGGCCAGGATTGTTGTGAGCATGTTGTCTTTGTTGTAAATAATTTTTAAGAATAGCATAAGTAAAGGGAAGTGTATGATGATTGCATATGCTAGAGTTTAACTGTTGCTATCAACCATGATCATTGGTGTAGTGTGCTTCGAATATGTTAAGTGCTCATAGATAGAGTAAATTTTTGGTTGACTCGAGGACGAGCAACGTTTAAGTGTGGGGTATTGATGATAGGCTATAATTACATATTTTAGTCGATTATTACACTCTAATTTACTGCACTTTAATTGAGTTTGCGCTTTAATCGCTAGTGTCTTGCACTAATTGTGTGTTTTATGCCTTGTAGGAGTGATTCCGAGATATGTACATGTTATGGAATGAATTCAAGTGATTTGGAGCTTCGAAGTCTGATTAAAAGTTCAAGGAATTAAGCCGGGATCGTGTTCAGGGGTTAACGGATGATAGTTAGAGCAAACGAAGACTCCAGTAGGTAGATTGCGCACTGTCTAGTAAAATACACATAACTTTTCGCTCAGAACTCCATTTGGGCTCCACAATATATGGTTGGAAAGCTAACTCAAAGGTCTACAACTTTCATGTTTTGTGTTTTTCCAAATTCGGAACTGAACAGGGTGAAAAACGAGCAGACGCGCGAAGGACGCGCGAAGTCGCGCATAGTTCGCGCGCTAAAAAGATTGAGGCAGAAAGGTGCGCGAAGACCGCGCGAAGTCGCGCGTCTCACCCGGGAAAAGTGTCCTTTTTCACATTGGAGAAGGTATAATTGTTTGGGCCCAACCCTACTTGGTATATATACATAGGAGAACGTTTTTTAGAGTAATTTTTGACCAAGGAAGAGCTCAGAGCCGCCGTGGAGGCCGGGTTTCATCTTTTCTTTCTCCAAACTTAGTCTTTTTATGTTTCTTTGTATGATTTGTTGTTTTGCTACCATGTCTATGTGGAGCTAAACTTCACGTTCTAGGGTTGTGGTTCTTTCATGACTATTGTTATTCGGATATTGATTTTGATTTCTTGATTTATCGTATTGGTTTATTTATTCAATCCTGCACTTAATTATTTGATTGCTTGATCACCAATTGAATACTATCTATGAATCTAGAGTTGAACTCGAAAGTGGGAATTCTAGATTGCATATAGGATTGAGTAGAGCAAGTTCTTGAACCTGGGCCTCGGGGAACGGATTAGCAATTAGGATAGACATATACCTAATTGCCTTGCTTGGTTGATTTACAGGAATTATAAATGCGTTCTTGTTGATTCTAATTCCATAGACATATAGGCGCTAGGTTAGCTTGAATAGGCGAGTAAGGACTCGACAGATTCTTATGAGCAATATTAACCCTGTCAACCAATAAACTAGATAAATTAGTTAGTCAATTCAATTGAAGAATACAATAGGAATGTTAGATAGCCCATAACCCTAGATCATTTTCATTACATTGATATCATAAAAATCTGCTCTTTCTCTGTTTAAAGTTCATTATTTATATTTCTTTATTTAATTAGTTTAGAATCAAATACTTCTAGGTTTAATTCTTGTATAGATGATTAGGATAGTCTTATTTAGTTAATAGTTAATCACAAGTCCTCGTGGGATCGACATCCGACTTTTAGTCACTTTATTACTTGACGACCGCGTGCGCTTGCGTGTGCGTTTGGCCGCAACACTACTCCCGTAGCCGAGAGGAGCACAAGCAGCATCTTCAGATCGTACTTCAAACTTTGAGAGATAGCCGGTTATATGCTAAGTTTTCAAAATGAGAGTTTTGATTGGACTCAGTCACCTTCTTGGGGCATGTTGTATCAGCATACGGTATTCTGGTGGATCCTATGAAGATTGAGGTAGTTCAGAACTGGCCTAGACCTACTTCAGCCATGGAGATCTGTAGTTACTTAGTTTTGGCGGGTTATTACCGTCGATTTGTGGAGGTGTTTTCATCTATAGTAGCCTCGTTGATTAGGTTGACCTAGATGTGTGCCCCGTTCAAATGGTCAAACGAGTGCAAGGCGAGTTTTCAAAAGCTCAAGCTTGCTTTGACTACGGCGTCGGTGTTTGTGTTCCCCAGAGATTCAGGATCTTACAAGGTATATTGTGATGCATCTCGTATTGGACTGGGTGTGGTATTGATGCAGGGTGGCTAGGTAATTGAATATGCTTCACACCAACTGACCTAGAGCTCGTAGCCATTGTTCATGAACTGAAGATTTTGAGGCACTATCTTTACGGCGAGCCGTGTGAGGTACTCACAAATCATCGGAGCTTGCAATATTTGTTCATGTTGAAGGAGCTCAATTTGAGGCATAGGAGGTGGTTAGAGCTATTGAAAGACTATGATATCACCATCTTGTATCATCCCGGGAAGGCCAATATGGTGGCCGATGCTTTGAGTAGAAGGTCAGCGAGTATGGGCAGCTTTGCGGACATTCTAGTTGGTGAGAGACCACTTGCATTAGATTTTCTGGCTTTGGCCAATCAGTTCATGAGATGGGATGTTTCGGAGCCCAGCCGTGTTCTAGCTTGTACAGTCGCTCGGTCTTCTTTGTTTGAGCGCATCAGAGATCGACAGTATGACGACCCTCATCTGCTTGTCCTCAGGGATACAGTATGACACCGTGGTGCCAAGCAGGTTACTATTGGAGATGATGGAGTTTTGAGGATGCAGCATCATGTTTGTGTGCCTCATGTGGATGGACTTCGTGAGTTGATTCTTGAAGAGGCCCATAGTTCCCGATATTCTATTTATTCGGGGGCTGCCAAGATGTATCAGGACTTGTGATAGCATTATTAGTGGAGGAGAATGAAAAAAGATATAGTTGCATATATGTCTCGGTGTCTAAATTGTCAGCAGGTAAAGCGTAAGCATCAGAGGCCCGGTGGTTTGCTTCAGAAGTTGGAGATTCCTGAGTGGAAGTGGGAGTGCATCACTATGGATTTCGTTGTTGGACTCCCAAGAACATAGAAGAAGTTCGATGCAGTTTGGGTCATTGTGAACAGGCTGACCAAGTCAGCGCATTTCATTCCTGTGGCAGTTACTTATTCATCAGAGCGGTTGGCAGAGATTTATATCCACGAGATCGTCCGTATTCACGGTGTGCCCGTGTCTGTCATTTTTTATCGGGGTACGCAGTTAACCTCGCACTTCTGGAGAGCAGTACAGCATGAGTTGGGCACACTGGTTGAGCTGAGCACACCATTCCATTATCAGACGGACGGGCAGTCCGAATTCAAATATTAGAGGCTATGCTCCGTGCTTGTGTTATAGACTTTGTAGGTTCATAGGTTCAGTTCTTGCCGCTAGCAGAGTTTTCCTACAATATCAATTATCAATCGGGCATCAATATGGCTCCCTATGAGGCACTGTATGGTAGGCGCTGCCGATCCGCAGTCGGATGGTTTGAGCCGGGGGAGGCTCGGTTGTTGGGTACAGATCTAGTATAGAATGCCTTGGATAAGGTCAAGATTATTCAGGATCGACTTCGCACAGCTCAGTCCAGGCAGAAGAGTAATGCCGGCCGTAGAGCTTGTGAAGTAGCATTCATGGTTGGAGAGAGAGTATTGCTTTAGGTGTCACCCATGAAGGGTGTTATGCGGTTCGAAAAGAAGGGCAAGTTGAGCCCTAGGTATATTGGGCCTTTTGAGATTCTTGAGCTAGTGGGAGAGGTGGCTTACGTACTTGCATTTCCACCTCTTTTATCAGTGGTCTATCCAGTGTTCTGTGTGTCCATGCTTCGGGAATATCACGGCGATCCATCCCACATGTTAGACTTCAGCAATGTGTAGTTTGACAAGCATTTGACCTTCGAGGAGGAGCCGCTGGCTATTCTAGCCCGACAAATTCGTCGGTTGAGATCAAAGAGTTATCCTTCAGTTCGAGTGCAGTAGAGAGGTCAGCTCATTGGGGCAGCTACCTGGGAGTCCGAGCCGGACGTGCAGAGTAGATATCCCCACATTTTCACCAGTTCAGGTACTGTTCTATGTCCGTTCGAGGACAAACGATTGTTTTAGAGGTGGAGAATGTGATGACCTGATAGGTCATCTCATGTTTTGAAAACATAATTCTGTGTTTCGAAGCCTAATAAATCATGTTTTAGCCTTCCTCGATCTGCGTGCGCAATTCGGTATTGACCCGGAAGGCTCATATGCTAAAAACTAATAAAAATAAGATTTGTTTCCTTAAAAGTTGATTTTAGTTGACTTCAATCAATGTTTTGAGTAAACGGACCAGGACCCATGTTTTGACGGTCCCGGTAGGTGTGTATTGAAATATGGGACCTGGACGTATGCCCGGAATTAAATTCAGAGGTCCCTAGCTCGAGTTATGTATTTTTGTTGAACATTAAAAGTCTAAAAGTTTAATGGTTTTAAGAATTGATTTATGTTTGGCCTTGTTGATACCGCGTCCGTATTTTGGTTCCGAAACTCGATACAGGTCCAACATAATATCTTTTGCTTGTCTGGGAAATTTGGTGAGAAACGGAGTTGGTTTGACGTGATTCAGACATCCGGTTGAGAAATTAGAAGTTTCAAAGCTCTCTTGAAAATTTCATTTGATTTGGTGCTCAATTTGTAGTTTTAGGTGGTATTTTGGTGTGTTGATCGAGCGAGCAAGTTTTTATGATGTTCTTAGACTTGTGTGCATAGTTGGTTTGGAGCCCCAAGGGCTCGGGTGAATTTCGGATAGTCTACGAAGTGAATAAAACTTAGAAATCATACCTGGTGTGCATCATACCTGTAGATTTCGCATTTGTGAGATCTGGCTCGCAAATGCAAGCCTCGTATTTTCAAAGAAACCATCGCATTTGCGAGCAGTGGGCTGGTGAGTAGACCTTGCATTTGCGAAGTTTAGGTCGCATTTGCAGTCCTCTCCTGTTCGCATTTGCGAACACTTGTTCGCATTTGTGATGACTGCAGGTCTAGGACCCCTTTCGCATTTGTGAAGAAAATGTCGCATTTGTGGTTCACAAATATTGTAAATGCGATACCTGCAGTTATACTAAAGATGACTTAGATGGGATTTATCTCAAATTCTTCAAATTTTCAAACCTAGAAACACGAGAGGCGATTTTCCAAAGACTTCTTCTTCCCAAATCCGTTGCTAAGTGATTCTAACCTGGTTCCTTTCAATCTTTCACTACATTTCACAAGATTAGAACCTAAAATCTAGAGTTTTCATGGTAGAATTGGGAGTTTTCGGGTAGATAATAGTGTTTTGGAAAATTGGGGATTTAGACCTCAAATTGAGGTCAGATTCCAAAATCAATTATATTTCCGGACTCGGGGGTGAATGGGTAATCAGGTTTTGGTCAGAATTTCGGGTTTGGACCAAGCGGGCTCGAGTGTTGACTTTTTCAATAATGGCCTAAATTGGATCCTTTGCAATCGCAGGTAGTTCCTAAGGCTTAATTTGAATCGTTTGGTTTGTAATATGCTAGACTCTACTGGTTCTGAGGCTCGTTTGGGAGGAAAAGCTGTAGTTGAGCTTTGAGTTTGGTCGTTGGAGCAATGTAAGTGTCGTGGTTAACCTTGTCTTGAGGGATTAGGTCTTATTTTCCTATTTGCTACATGTTTGAATGTTGGGTATAACGTATAGGTGAGGTGACTAGTACCTATGCGTTGTTTTCGGGTCATAGCATGCGAGTGAGCCTTATTCATGTATTTGTAGCTTTCCATGATTATATTATCCACGCTTATACTAGTTAATCCTTATGTTGATCATTTTTATCATGTTTACGGACATTAGTAATAACTAAGTGTTGATTCAAAGTTAAGGTTGGTATTGGGGAGCTTAATGTGAAGTAAGACTTGTTCTTTCTATTTCTATCTCCTTGTTATCATTGTGCATTGTTTTGGTGAGGGAGAGTGTTAATGCACGAAGTGCGATGCCGTGCCATGTTATGAGTGTTAACACATGAAGGGTGATTTTGTGCCATGTTATGAGACAGTTAATGCACGAAGGGTGATGCCGTGCAATATTGTGAGTGTTAATGCACGAAGGGTGATGCCGTGCCATGTTATGAGAGAGAGTTAATGCACGAAGGTTGATGCCGTGTCATTTCTATTGTTTCTTATGGTGAGGTTTAGAGTAAAAGCACGAAGGGTGATGTCGTGCATTTTCCTTCATTGTGTTTACTTGTTTCTATCTGTTTAAGGTATATTGGCTGATCAAGTTCTTATTACTGCCGTGATTCTTTATCTATTGATTCCCCCAGCATGTCCCCCTCCCGATACTACTTGTCTAACTTTTATTTGCCGTTATCTTCGTGCATATACTATTTAATTGTAAAGGTTTATTTGTAAGTGTCTTGTCTTAGCCTCGTCACTTTTTCGCCGAGGTTAGGCTCGACGGTTACCAGTACATGGGGTCGGTTGTACTGATACTGCACTTCCTGTGCAGAATTTTGTATTGGTCCCTGTTGATCGAGAGGTATAGCAGCTCGGACCGGACCACTGGAGACTCAAGGTAGATCTGTCGGTGTCCACAGACCTTGAAGTCCCCATCTAACTCTTTTGTTTTAATGTAAACAGTTGTAATTCTTTCAGAATTTTACGTGTAGTAAATCCTAGAATGTTCGTGAATTTGTGATACCGGATCCGGGTAGTAGTAAATGATGAAGTTATTGTATTATTCCGCACTCATTGTACTTCACTTTAGCTTAATTACTGTTAATTATTGGATTGGATAAGGATTGACTTGATAATGTATAACATTGGCTTGCCTAGTAAATGGAATGTGAGGCGCCATCACGGTCCCTATGGTGGGAATTCCGGGTTGTGACAATAAGCGGCGGTAGCACAGCTATAGAACCAAGGCCACGCCCCTAGCCGGTCAATCCTGAACAATCTCGGGAAAGCATCCGAAGGGATGAAATATCCACGGAAAGGCCGGGTAAAGTTGAACCCAGGGCTAACCCCGAAATGATAAGGATGCTTGAAGAATTGACAAAGCGGGTGGAATTAGAGGAAAAGAATATTGAAGCTAACAAAAAGAAAGTGGAGAACCATAGCTCCAGAGTTCATCAATCCTAGGAGCACCCCCGATACTGAAGGTCTTGGATTCCAAGAAATTTATCCACAAGCCTTTCGCCCTGAGTGCAGCATCGGAACAAATCCCAAAGATGTTCCGTATGATTGAAATTCCAAAGTATAACGGGACCATAGATCCAAATGAACACGTGACTTCCTACACATGTGCTATCAAAGGAAAAGACTTTGAAGATGATGAAATTGAGTCAATCTTCCTGAAAAAGTTCAGAAAAACCCTGTCAAAAGGACCAATGATATGGCATCACAACTTTACCCCTAATTCTATTGATTCATTTGTTATGTTTGCAAATGCCTTTGTAAAGCTCGCGCTGGGGCCATTAAGGTCGAGACCAGAAAATTAGACCTTTTCGAAGTGAAATAGAGAGATAATGAAATGCTCAGGGAATTTGTGCTTAGGTTTCAAATGGAACAGATGGACCTGCCTCTTGTTGCGGGTGATTGAGCCATTAAGGCATTCACTCAAGAACTCAACCCCCAAAGATCCTTGTCTTCACATCAACTAAAGCAAAATTTGGTGTAGTACCCGATGGTGACTTGGGTTGACGTCCCAAACAAGAACCAATCGAAAATCATGGTCGAGGATGATCAGCTCAGAACCCTTTTCGGGTCCGTGTCGCATCAAAACTATCGATAGGTCTAAAAGGGTTGTCGATTATGAACCTAGACCGAACAGAGATCGCTATCAATCGTATAGCAAAGAAAGAGGGGGTAGCGGATTCAAACATAACCCTGTAATGAATGACTAAAAGAGCGACCGAGGCCATAATAGTCGGGGACTGATGAGTAAAAGTATTTTGACAGGCCGTTCGGGGCTAGGGAGGCACCATGATTATTAGAATATAAAGATGCAAAGTGGCCTAGGTCGTTGCAGCCCGATCCTACCAAAGAGACCCCGACCTAATGTGAAAGTATCATGGCACTCACGGACATATGATCGAGGACTGCCGACAAAAAAAAGTAGCCTTGTTATTCAATAACAAGCATGTCCAGAAATTCCTGAGTGATCGAGCTAAAAATCACCTCAGAAATAGGGACTCCAATAAAAAGGACGAGAAAGAGCAACCTTAGCACGTCATCAACATGATCATTGGTGAAGTCAATTTCCCTCGGGTGTCGATGCTAAAATGCACTACGGTGTCCATTACAAGGGAAAATTGAACCCGAGATTACGTACCAGAGGGGACCATCTCGTTCAACGATGAGGACGTTGAAAGCATCGTGCAACCGGATAACACTGCACTGGTAATATCTGCACTCATAAATAAATCTCAAGTTAAGCGTATGTTAATTGATCCAGGTAGCTCGGCGAACATCATCAGATCGAGGGTCGTGGAGCAGCTGGGTCAGCAGGACAAAATAGTGCCTGCAGTCCGGGTTTTAAACGAATTCAACATGGCATGTGAGACTACTAAAGTAGAGATAACCTTGTCAGTGAACACCGCCGGAACCATTCAGCAAACAATGTTCTACGTGATTGAAGGGGATATAAGTTATAATGCCCTATTCGAAAGGCCTTGGATTCATAACATGAGGGCAATACCCTCAACACTATACTAGGCATTGAAGTTCCCCACACTAGGAGGGATCAAAATAGTTTATGGAGAACAGCCGGCCACAAAATAAATGTTTGCGGTCGACGAGGTGATCCTAATTTCAACACTCTTGACATCATAGAACCCGGAGTCAGTTAGGATGGAAGAAACTAAATAGCAATCACCGACACCGACCCCGACCGAATCGGAGAAGTAGAAAGCAGGAAAGGATGATGATTACGGATTTCCTAGGTCGATCGTCACCCCTGGTGATTTCGATGCTACCAAGTCAACCGTCGGGGAGCTGGACCAAGTCATACTACTCGAACACTTGCCCGATCGAAAGGTATACCTTGGCACATGATTAACACTCGATCTTCGGAAAAGCCCATTGAATTTCTTATAGCTAACATAGATTGTTTCGCTTGGTCCCATCTTGATATGACAGGGATCCCGCCGGAAATAGCCACTCATAAGCTTAGCTTGGATCCGAAATTCTGCCTAGTTAAACAGAAGAGGAGGCCTCAGTCCGAAGTCAAGCATGCATTCATCAAAGATGAGGTATCCAAACTACTTAAAATAGGTTCCATTCAGGAAGTTAAGTACCCGGATTGGTTAGCTAACATAGTGGTTGTGCCTAAAAATGGAAATAAATTAAGAATGTGCATAGATTACAAAGACTTGAACAAATTTTGCCCTAAGGACTCCGTTCCTTTTCCTAACATCGATCGAATGATCAATGCGACGGTCAGGCACGAGATACTCAGCTTTCTCGATGCCTATTCCAGGTACAACAAAATCCGGATTGACTGAGGCGATCAGGAAAAAAATTCTTTGATCACTAAATTCGGCACCTATTACTATAACGTAATGCCGTTCAGATTTAAAAACGGTGGTTCCATCTATCAACGCCTAGTAAATCGCATGTTCGAGGAACAAACAGGGAAATCAATGGAAGTTTACATTGACGACATGTTAGTTAAGTCACTGCGAGCAGAGGCCCATTTGAAACATTTGTAAGAAAACTTCAACGTACTGAAAAGATATAATATGAAGTTGAATCTAGAGAAATGTGCATTCAGGGTAGAATTTGGGAAGTTCCTTGGGTTCATGGTATCCAACCGAGGGATTGAGATTAATCTCGACAAAAGCAAAACTAGAGAAGATATCATTGTGGTGGACAGTGTCAAGGACGTTAAAGACTAACCGGACGTATAGCCGCTTTGGGCCGATAAATATCAAGGTCATCCAATAGGAGCCATCGGTTATTTTTTTTATTGAAGAAGAACAATAACTTTTCACGGACCCTAGAATGACATCAAACGTTGGAAGAACTCAACCGTACCATTCGAGTCCACAATGATCCATACTTCGAAGGCGGACGACCAGTTGTACCTGTACTTGGCAGTATCCGAGATAGTGGTAAGTGGAGTCTTCGTCCAGGAAGAGGAAGGTACGCAATTTCCTGTATATTATGTTAGTAGAACTCTAGGCGAGGCTGAAATAAGGTATCCTCACCTAGAAAAATTGGCGCTCGCTTTGCTAAGCGCCTCCAGGAAGTTAAACCCATATTTTCAATTCCACCCCATATGTGTGGTAACTTCTTATGCACTAAGGAACATAATGCACAAACCTGAGCTTTTGAGCCGGTTGGTAAAATAGGCGATGAAATCAGCGGGTATGATATCGAATATCAAACACAGACTGCCATCAAATCTCAAATTTTGGTAGACTTCGTGGCTGACTTCACGCCAACCTTAATACCCGAAGTCAAAAGGGAATTGTTGTTAACCTCGGGACCTCCTAGGGAATCAGGACCCTCTTTACAGATGGTGCCTTGAACGCCAAGGGATCCGGACTCGGCATCGTGTCAAATCCACCTTCGTGTAACGTAGTTAGGCATTCTATTAGAACTGTGAGATTAACTAACAATAAGGCCGAATATTTGGCCATGATTGCAGGTCTTTAATTAGATAGAAGCCTGGGGGCCGAAGTGGTTGAAGCTAAGTGCGACTCCCTTCTTGTGGTAAATCAAGTCAATTGGACATTCGAAGTAAAAGAGGAATGAAAATGCAGGTACTTGGATAAGTTACAAGTAACGCTGCATCGATTCAAAGAATGGACCCTGCACGAGACCAAAATACTGAAGGTGACGCTTTGGCTAACTTGGGGTCTTCGGCTGATGACAACGAATTCAGCTCGGGAACGATCGTACAACTCTTGAATTCGGTAGTGGAATAAGGCCACGCCGAAATAAACTCAACAAGTTTGACTTGGGACTGGAGAAATAAGTATATAGACTACTTGAACACTGGGAAGATGCCCTAGGATCCTAAAGAGTCGAGAAATCTGCGCACAAAGGCAGCCAAGTTTAGCTTGTCCGAGGTTGAGGGTACTTTGTACAGAAGAATATTTGATGGCCCACTTGCTGTATGCTTGGGGCCGGGAAACACCGAATACGTCTTAAGTGAAGTTCACGAGAGCACCTGTGGGAACCATTCGTGGGAAGAATCATTGGTTATGAAGGTAATCAGGGCCGACTAGTACTGGATCGACATGTAGAAAGACGCAAGGTATTTTGCACGAAAATGAGAGTGCTATCAAAGACAAGTTTTATTGGATTTACTTGAGACCTCCTAAGTTTTTAAGTATTTATTTCTCATACCAACTCCAATAAAATCATATCCCTTTTATAATTAGATAACTCTATATTTAATTTCCACATTTAAAGTGTCTTTTTAACAAGATTTGGTTCTTTCCATTGGGAGGAAATCCCTTCCACAATGTGTGTACATAACTATATGAATGTTGACATTCTTTTCATTTGTAAATAATTAAAATCTTCAATGCAACTTTAGAAGAAACAATAATAAGAAAATCCAATGCTAACGACGACCAATTATATTAAGCTTTTATTATACTATTCATTTTACAAATACGTTCATGCAGTTGTAACAAATTAAAAAAATTAGTAAACTTAAACAGTACTTTATTTGATATAATGTCGCTACAGGTTGGGGCATGTAGCAGATATGGATCCACCTATGGATGTAATGGGGGCGAAACTTGTGGCCCCATGGAATCTCAACTTCTCCTCCAACAATCTTGTTGAAGCAGATCGTACAAATCTCAGCAGGACGCTACTGCATCACTATGTCCCTCTCCACCGGATCTTCTCGGCCTCATAGATACCACTTCCTAATGCAAATAATCAATGCACACGTGAGTCCTATCAGAGCCCTAAGTAAAAAGTAGGATTTCCACGCAGGATCTGACCCGCTACCATTGTCGTGCACATGTTGTGCAGCAACATGCCTTCCGAATAGTAGAGTTAGCCAGAAACACCAATTTGGACATTTCAGCACCTATGAGTAAATTTGAGGAAGAGACAGAGATTCTCAAGAAAGAGTGTGAGAAGGAGATGAAGGGAAAATGCGTAACAAGAAGTCTAGGAATATGAAAGAGTGGTGGAAAGAAGAGCACCTTGATGAACTTATATATAAGGAAGAAGAGTAAGAAGGCCAAGAGGCTATATATATTATGGAGGAGGGACTTGATGTAGTTTTTACACTGTCACTTGCTTCTAGCAAGATGGAGGAGGGATTTCTGTAGTTTTAGTAGTGTTATTTCGTCAAGGGATTTTGTAGTAGCAGTTGAGAAGAAAATTTTCTAATTCCCAGATGGTCATTTGAGAAACAGCTCTGTTTTCTCTAGCAAAATGTTCTCCAGAGAAAGGCTCAACATACTATTATATCACAACATAAAAGGTACACAAAGAGAATATCCTCTAGCTATAAATTTTTTAACATAACCTTGATTAAGCTACATCTGTGCACTTGTAACAAACTAGAAATATTAGTACAGTTATACAGTACTTTATTTCATATAATGTCGCGACAGATTGGGCATTGTAATGACCCAAGTTCTCCCTCCGTGAACTGTCGTGACGGCACCTAGTCTCTACGACTAGGTAAGCCTAACAATTTGCAGAAAAGAAACGGAATAGAAAACGAATAAAAACTGAAGATAAAACAAAATAGAAATGTTTGAGATGCCGCTCGGCATAAACCAACACATGTTCTCAAAAATAGAATCAACTCCCAAAACTCGGAATCCCATAAAATCACAAGCTGAGAAACGCTACATAAGGTTCTAACTCCAGAATGTCTAGTCAAAAGGAAGTACAGAAGATCTACAGCTAACAGAGCGAATAGAGATAGAGAGACTCCTCGGTCTGTGGACGCGGCAGATATACCTCAAAGTCTCTGCAGGTCGCCTCGCCTAATTAACGGTATGGCTGAACCGATGAACCTGGATGTGCATACGAAAAACATGTGCAGGAAAGGGCATGAGTTCACCACAACGGTACCCAGTAAGTGCCAAGCCTAACCTCGGTCAAGTAGTGACGAGGAAGGTCAGGGCCCTACTGGTCATATGCATATATATGTCAAAAGATAAAAACAGTAGTAACACAGGATAATAAAGATAATAACATCTACAACGGAGAGAGAAATCACAGAAAGAAAGTAACTCCACACAGAGATGGCAATAGGGGATCTCCCAGGATGTCGTCTTGTAGTCCCAAATGTAAATATCCAATGAATCTCCCAAGATACCGTCTCGTAATCCAGTTCATAATGCGCAGGGGATCTCCCGAAATACCAATGCGTAGTCCCAAATGTAAATCTCCAGTACATGGGAAAATCTACAGGGTGCAGTCCTGTAGTCCCAATATAAATTTGCAGGGGAATCTCCTGGAATACCAATCTGTAGTCCCAAATAAACAAGCAAGGGGGGGAGGGGGGATCTCCCGAGATATCGCCCGTAGTCCCAATGTAAGCACACAACAACATCACGAAGAATAATCAATTCTATCCAATTTCGTACTAAGGAAAAACAGATATTTCTAACCTACCATGCTGCACAAAATTCGAATAAAGCAGTTTGAGCAAGTAAAGCAATTAAATAACTTAGACATGCTTCCCTAAGCTAACAGTAGGCTTAAATTCCAAGTAGTGTTCAAAAAGGAAGAAAACACAATTGTAGTTACTTAAAAAAAATAGGATTTTCAACCATTAGCACATGTACGCACTCGTCACCTCATTTACAAGGCATTTCATATATAAACAATACCAAATCCTAAGGGGAGTTTCCCTCACACAAGGTTAGGCAAGCCACTTACGTTGAACCAGCTCAATCAACTCGAAATCACGTTCTTGCCACGAGTACCCGACACCAAATGGCCCAAATCTATTCAAATTAATTGCATAATGTAAATATAACTTCAAGTAACTAATTCAACTAATAAATTCGACGCTAACATGTGAAATTAGGAAAATCGCCAAAAAAGTTCCCCAGGCCACGTCTCGAAATCGGATAAAATCCGCAAAACTAGGATCCTTACACTCTCACGAGTTCATACATACCAAATACATCAAAATCGAACCACAAACAACCCCTCAAATCCCTAAATCAATGTCTCCAATTTCAAACCATAAACCCCCAATGTTAACCCTCATTTTCCATACATTTCTTGCCAAATCAGTGAAATAACACCATATAAACGAGTTTTGGTTCCAAAAATCTTACCTCCTCGGAGCTCTCTTGAATTCTCTCTCAGAAATCTCCCAAAAATCTTCAATCCCGGATAAAAATGGTGAAAGATAGAGCTGAAATCGCGAAAGAAGCGTTATATAGGTTCTGGCCCCAGAAATCCGCACCTGCGTCCTTTTTCTCGCACCTGCGGTCCCAGGTGCGCATCTTCGAAACTCACTTAACCTCCCAAAAACCGCATATGCTCTTCACTTACTGCACTTGCAGTCTCGCAGGTGCGCTCAAACTCTCGCACCTGCGACTTCTAGTCTTCTAGCGCATGGCCGCATCTGCGGCTGCTCCCACGCTTCTGCGATCATGCACCTGCAGTTCCCTTTTGCAGGTGCGGTTATGATAGAAGTTCAGTAGCTGAAGCTGCTCAAACAAACTCTTAATTCTTCCGACAACCTTCCAAAATCACTCCGAGGCCCCGGGACATCAACCAAAAATACGAACAAGTCATATACCACTATTCAAACTTGTACCAATCTTCGGAATACTCAAAACAACAACAAATCATCAAAACACCATCGGATTCAAGCCTAAGGATTCCAAAACTTTCAATTTCCGCTTTCGATCAAAAAGTCCATCAAACCTTGTCCGAGTGACACAAAATTTTGCACACATGTCCCAAAGGACACAACGGACCTACTCCAACTGCCGAAATTCCATTCAGAACCCAATATCAAAATCTCACTATCGAACCGGAAGCTTCAAAAATTCGACTTTCGACATTTCAAGCCTAATTAAGCTACAAACCTGCGAAACACAATCCGAATACGCCCCTAAGCCCAAAATTACCCCACAGAGCTAACGGAATCGACAAAAAATCCATTTTGAGGCCGTCTTCACACTACTTCGACTACGGTTCAAATTCTAAAGCTTATGCTCTCATTTAGGGACTAAATATCCCAAAACACCCCAAAACTCAAAACGAATCCTCCTGACAACTCACAATACCAGAAATAAACATGGGGAAAGCAGTTAATTGGGGATCGAGGCGTTAATTCTTAAAATGACCAGCCGGATCGTTACAGGCATGTAGCAGATCTAGACATCTATCTATAGATGCAATGCAGGTGAAACTTGTGGCCGCATGGAAGCTCAACTTCTCTTCCAAACATCTCGTTCAAGCAGATCATACGAATTTCCATAGGACGCTCCTACATCTGTATGTCCCTCTCCATTGTATCATCTCGGCTACATAGACACCACCTCCTAATGCAACAAATAAATGCACATGTGAGTGCTATTAAAGCCCCCAAAAAAGTAAAATTTTCACGCAGGCTCTGACTAGCTACCACGGTGGTGCACGTGTTGCACAGCAGTATGGCATCCGAAGATTGTCATACATAGGTTTGACATGTATAAGATTTTTGAAAAGTTTTATTAATATACAGAAGATGCACGTGAGTCGCAGATGAAGCTAGTTTTATTTGATTTACTTGAGACCTCATAAGTTTAATTGTATTGATTTCTCAAACCATATCCAATAAAATCAGATCCCTTTTATAATTAGGTAACTCTATATTTAATTTCCACATGTAAAGTGTCCTTTTAAGAAGTTGTGGTCCTTTCTATTGGGAGGAGAACCCTTCCACCATGTGTCTATCAAACTATTTTAAAGTTGACATTCTTTTCTTTTGTAAATAATTAAAATTTTCAACACAATTTTAGACAAAATAATAATAAGAAAATCCAATGCTAACAGCGTCCGTTTATATTAAGCTTTTAGTGTACAATTCGTTTTACAAATACATTCGTGTAGTTGTAAAAGACCAAAAAAATTAGTAAACATATACAATACTTTATTTCATATAATGCTGTGACAGATTAGGCATGTAGTAGATCTGGATCCACCTGTGGATGCAATACGGGTGAAACTTGTGGCCCCATGGAAGCTCAACTTCTCCTCCAATCATCTCTTTCAAGAAGATCGTACAAATCTTGACAAGACACTCCTGCATCTCTATGTCCCTCTCAAATGGATAGTCTCAGCCACATAGACACCGCTTCCTAATGGAAATAATCAATGCACATGTGAGTGCTATCAAAGCCCCAAGAAAAAGTAGGATTTCCACGCAGGCTCTGACTCGCTACTACAGTGATGCACGTGTATCGTAGAAACATGGCTTCTGGACAGTAGAGTTAGCCAGAAAACTAATTTGGACATTTCAGCACCTATGAGTAAATTTGAGGAAGGGACATAGATTCTCAAGAAAGAGTGTGAGAAGGAGATGAAGGGGAAAATGCGTAATAAGAAGCATATGCGGATGAATGAGTGGTGGAAAGAAGAGCACCTTGATGAACTTATATATACGCAAGAAGAGTAAGAAAGCCAAAAGGCTATATATATATTACGGGGGAGGGATTCGATAAAGTTTTTACACTGTCACTTGCTTCTGGTAAGATGGAGGAGGAACTTCTGTGATGCTATTGTTGTTTTTCAATCAAGGGATTCTATAGTAGTAGTTGAGAATGAAATTTTCTAGTTAGCAGTTAGTCAGTGGAGAAACTGCTCGGTTTTCTCTAGCAAACTGTTCTACGGAGAATGACTCAATATACTATTATATCTCAACATAAAAGGTACATAAAGAGCATATATCCTAGCTATAAAAGTGTTAACGTAACCTTAATTAAGCTACATTCGTGCAGTTGTAACAAACTAGAAAGATTAGTACACTTATACAGTGTGTATGGATTTCAGCCATTTCGAAATTCTAAAACTTCATATAGCATTTAGCTTATTGTTCTTATTCCATATAATTTACCACCTTGGTTGTGTATGAAACAAGAAAATTTTATTATGTCAATGCTTATTCCTGGTCCTGATAGTCCAGGAGATGCATTTGATACATATCTTCAACCTTTAATAGTGGAATTTGAGGAGTTGTGGGTAGTTGGCATTGAGACCTTCGATGCATCGGCTAGACAAAATTTTAAGTTGCATGATTCTTTGTTGTGGATCATCAATGACTTTCCACCCTATGGAAATTTATCTGGATGGAGTACAAAAAGAAAATTGGCATGCCCATGTTGCAATAACGACACTTCCTCAATTCGATTGGCCAATATAAAGAAGGAATGCTTTATAGGTCATTGACCCTACCTTCCTCTTAGCCATAAATGGAGGAATGAAAATGATTCATTTGATGGTTAAAAAGAGAAAAGGCTCCCACCGAAAATGCGTTATGGTATTGAGATACTTAATCAAGTGCAAGATCTTGAAGGGATACAGTTAACAATGGATCCAAAGAAAAGGAAGAATATATCACATAAAAACCGTAAGGATAATTGGAACAAGAAAAGTTTTTTTTTTAACTTCCATATTGGAAGTCTCTCTTGTTGAGATATAATTGTGAAGTTATGCAGATTGAAAAAAATATATGTGATAATATTATGGGAACAATCATGAATGTAAAAGGAAAGACCAAAGATACAGTTAAAACTCGGTTAGACTTGCAAGACATGAATATTAGGCCAGAATTGCACCCTATCCAAAGAGGGGAGAAAGTTGAAGTTCCAACTGTATGCTAGATATTGCCTCCCGAAGATAAGCACAAATTATGCCAATTATTAAAGAATTTAAAAGTTCCTGATGGGTTTTCATCTGATATTTCTCAATGTGTGAATCCGAAAGATCACAAGATATCTGGGTTGAAATGTCTTGATTGCCATGACCTTCTAAAACATATACTCGCTCTTGTACTTTGTGGTATGTTGTCCAAAGAAGTATGTGAACCGCTTATTGAGTTATCTTTACTTTTTAATGTGCTTGGATCAAAGGAGTTAAGGATTGATGACTTGGAACAAGTTGAAGCGCAAATTCCCATAACACTTTGGAAGTTAGTTAAGGTCATTCCTCCTTCATTTTTTGATGTCATGGTGCACTTGCCTATTCATTTAGCTAGTGAAGCTAAGATTGTTAGACCTATTAATTATCGGTGGATGTGTCCTGTGCAACGATGGTTATATTTTTTGAAAGCTCTGATTGGGAATATGGCATGTCCAGAGGGCTCTATTGTAGATGGCTACATTGCAAATGCATGTATGACCTTATGTTCAAGGTATCTGCATACGATTGACACAAATTTCAATTGACCTTAACGAAATTATGATGGAGGTTTAAAAAAATATAATGGAAGTTTATCTATGTTTTACCAACCTGGAAGAACTCCGGGAGCTAAAGATGTACGAGCTTGAAGCAAATGAATTGGAACAAGCACATATACACATAATGAAGAATTGCGATGAAGTTATACCATATCTCGAGTATGGAGAGTTCTTTCATACCGTCTCATTTTCCTTATTTCCTTTAGGGTAATTTTTTTATATGACATTTATGGTTTACTTTAAATTTGTAGAGAGCTTGCACAAACTCTTGTGGATACTGCGCAACACTTATATGATGCCGAATGGAACTGACATTTTATTGAATGGTTTAAAGTTAGGGTGAGTAATACATAAACATCAAATTTGACATTTAATGACGTATTACTCATTCTAAAGTATTCAACTTAATCTTGTTGATAGGTTGCACAATGCCATAAAGTAGATGATAGTCGGATCATGGAAGATCTAATCTCACTTTCACGTGGTCCTACCCAATATACGACACATTTTAATGGTTACATTGTCAATGGATATAGACCTCATGTAGAAGATTATGATCAAAAGTTAAGGACTCAAAATTGTGGTGTTGTTGTAGTGGGTGAGAATGATCAAGATAGTGAGAACATTGATTATTACGGAATTTTAACAGATGTGATTGAATTACAACTTCTCATGGGTAGAAGAGTGATTTTATTTCGATGTAATTGTTTTGATGTGTATGATAAAATAAAAGGAGTTAAAAAAGATGAGTATGACGTTGTGAGTGTTAATCCAGGGAGATTTTTGAAAACAAATGAGCCTTTTGTTTTAGCGGAGCAAGCATCTCAAGTGCTTTATGCTATTGATAATCCCGACAAAGGTTGGAATGTAATGAGGAAGACTCAACCTCGTGATTCCTATGAGATTGTAAAATAAATGGATGAAGATATTTTAGACATGGGAAATCCTTCACAAAAGAAACGAAAAAGAACTGATGAGGTGAAGTATCTCATTATGAATTAGTATATTCATTGTTACATATTCTGATGGCAAGATTTCCTTTATTACTATATTGTCACACATTTTGTCTTACTATTTTTTACTTTTGGCTCTTTGCAGGTTAAATATGAAACCATCAAGGACTGAAAATGAGGTGGAATCAATTATGAAGACTACTACCAGGTATGCATTCCTCGTGCCAGGTGCTATAAGGAAGAGACAAGGACGAGGACGAGGGCTTAGATCTCTGGTTGAGAAAGAGACTATGCCAATTAAGAGTTTATTTCCTCAATCTAGTGATCTTGTTAAGCAATGCATCCAAACAATTGAAACAGGTAAGATATTTTAACTCTACTATTTTTAATTTGCACGACTGAATTTAAATGTTTAAATATTAGTAATATAATTTCTTTTCACCGGGTGCTATTGGGAATGGACGAGGATAAGGGCTTAAAAACTCTACCACATCTGCTAGTCAAGGAACAGGAATGATAGATACAAATTTCATTGCTTATGCGAAAGAGCATATGCAAATTGATATTCCACTGCCTCCAGCTACTCACCAAGTTAAGCAATACACCCAAAAAGTTGAAGCAAGTAAGTTTTTCCAAATCTATTGTAATTTTAATTGCATATATAATTGAAATTAAATTCCAAACCAAAATGATTTCTTAGGTCCAGGTTCTATAGGGAAGGGACGGGAGCATACGCCTAGATCTTTGTTCTCCTCTTTAGGGATTTCTAAAAATGAGGTGGGAATTTATCCTGAATAACGTACGCAAACTTCTTCTAAAAGAACAAGATTAAATTTTACTATGTCTTCAAATCATGAACTATGAACAATTGATAAAAACTCCTTGGTTCTTGAGAAAGAACATATGAAAACCAATATTTCATTGCCTCCATCTACTCGTCAAGTTATGCAACACTCCCAAATAGCTTAAACATGTATGATATTTTTAATCCATATTATTAATTTGTAGAACTGAATTTTATTGCTATAGTTTTTACCAAATTATGCAGATGTAGGTTCTTCATCTAATCCTGCAAAGGTAAAAAGAGTTCAAGGGAGGAACAAGTGAAAAGAAGTTGCATAACTTGAAGTCGGACAAAAGCTGAAAGTAACCTTTTAAAATAATCAAACGGTTGGAACAAATAGCAAACTATTTTCGAGGCACTTGGGAAGAATCGTTGGTGACCGTAATATGTATTTGTTGGGAGTATCATCGTGGAATGATATCACGGAAGAAAAGTTGAATCACATGTGGGCAGCTATTGAGGTAACAGTTGTAGCCAAGAGTAGGACTGTGCATTTTGAGTCATTTTAAGTCTAAACAGCTAGATAACAATCTTGACATGGCTAATAAATCTGGAAAATATATATACATGACTGACGAAATAATATTTATACAGTAAAGATGCATATTATTTAGTTGAATACTTCTGTTCCTGTTAGTGCCTCTTATGTAGGAATCAAAACGAGTGAAACAAATCTCTGATTGATAATTGTTAGTACTTTTAATTGGCAATTGGAAATTTTGATGGCAGCATGTGATGGAAATACCATAATACCTGCAGTTATGGGCTATTGATAAACTAGAAACTATAGGCTAACGTCTAAGCAATTCTGCAAGCAATAGACAGGAAAGTAAATCTCACACTGTCATAGAACAATTTCTGGTTTGCAGCCTATTTTTTAAAATAACTAGTTTCTGGGCACGTTCGATGCATGTGTGTTCCATGTCAATAATACAGACCTTTTAAAAATAGTATAGCTAATAATAAAATGTGTGTATAATAAGTAACATAAAATTTTGAAGGCTCCTATTTAAATGACTTGATTATTGAACGCTACTTTTACAATCACTACTAGAAATTCGGTAAATACTGACCAAAAAAACTTACCAACTTTTGTAGGTTATGGCCAATTACCGACAAAAATGCGACCAAATACGCTTGGACGGTATTTTAATGGTCGTTTTAATATACCGACCAAAGTTGGTCGGAAATTATCGACCAATGTTGGTCGGTAAATTAAATTCAAAAAAAAATATTGCAAATAAAACCGACCAAATGTAACGACCCGACCGGTCGTTTAGAGCTTTTGCACTTTGCTCGCCAGTTCTCGAGCATGACTTAACACGTATGATGTATTAAGAATTATGTAAATTGTTGGTTTTGACTTTCAGGGTAATCGGAATGAATTTGGAAGAACAGTTCTCAGTTTGAAGCTAGAAATTTGAAAGGTTCGACCAAGATTTGACTTGTTCGCATATGATCTAGGATCGGAACTTTAATGATTCGGTTAGCTTCGGGAGGTGATTTATGACTTAGGAGTGTGATCAGAATGAGTTTTGGAGGTTTGGAGTAGGTTCAAGCTTGAATTGGCGAAATTAAGATTTCGGCGTTTTCCAGTTGATAGGTGAGATTTTGATATAGAGGTCGGAATGGAATTCCAGAAGTTGCAGTAGTTTCATTATGTCATTTGGGATGTGTGTGCAAAATTTCAGGTCATTCAGACGTGGTTTGGTTGGGTTTTTGATCAAAAGAGGAATTTGGAAGATTTTAGAAACTTAGGCTTGAACCCAATGTGTTTCGGTTGATTTGATGTTGTTTGAGGTGTTTTGATGATTGGAACAAGTTTGAATATGGTATTAGGATGTGTTCGTGCCTTTGGTTAAGGTCCCGGGGGCCTCGGGTAAGTTTCGAGGGGTCGAGCGGATCATTTTGGAGTTAAGAAAATTGCAGAAGTTGCAGGTTCAGCTGTTGAAGGATTTTACTCTTCACGTTCGCGAGTGGACCCTCGCGTTCGCGAAGAGTCTACGGAAGCCAGTGGAATTTTGGCCTTCGCGTTCGCGAATGGGTTGGGAAGTGATGCATCGCGTTTGCGAGAAGGGCTTCGCGATCGCGTAGAGGAATTGGATCAGCTGGGTTTGAGGTCAAGTTGTTCATCGCGTTCGCGGGAGAGGGATTGCATTCGCGAAGAGTAAATATGAGGAACCATCGCGTTCGGGATGGTCATGTCCTGTTCACATAAGAGGAAAGTTGGTCAAAGTAATTTTGTGCTTCGCGAACGCGAGGGTTTGACCGCGTTCGCAAAGAAGGAAATTAAGGCCTGGGCAGAATGTTTTAAGGGTCGTTTTGTCCGCGAAGGTGGGGTTTATTTCTTCCATTGTTTGTCGTTTTTGGAGCTTTTTGAAGGAGATTGAAGAGGGATTCAAAGGTAATCACTTTGAGGTAAGATTCTTGGACTTAAAACTCGATTATTATGTGAATCCACCTAGTTAGGGCTTGGAAATTTAGACTTTTGATTGGGTATTTGATGGACCATTTGGGGTCGTATATGAGAACTTTTGATATGTATGAACTCGTGGGAAGATAAGGAATCTATTGGTGTAAAAAATTCTAAATTTCGAGACGTGGGCCGGGGGCCGGGTTTGAGCAATTTCGGGATTTTTGATGCAAATTGGATATTTTGGAGTGGGCTTTGTTCCCTTAGCATATTTTAATGGTTATGTACTGATTGTGGCTAGATTTGGAGCATCCTGAGGTTTATTCGTGCGGGCAAAGGCATTGCGGGCTAGAGTTTGGACCGGATCGAGGTGAGTAATGATTGTAAATGATGTTCTGAGGGTTTGAAACCCCGGATTGCACATCGTAGTGCTATATTGAGGTAAGGCACATGCTTTATGACGAGTGTGGGGTCGTGCACTATTGGGGACTGTGACTTGGTCCGTCCCGATTGATGATTTTACCGCGTACTTGACTGAAATCTATTTGTTATCATCATTATTTGGGTTGAATGCCATATTTGGGCTTCGTGCCAACTATTTAAACCCTTCGGTGATATTTGTTGATATTTCCTCACTGTTTTGACTTTATACTTGAACTCGGTCATGTTATTTTCCACTGTTTTCAAAACTCAGCCATGTTCACTCAGTTTTAATACTCAAATGATATTTAAATGATGTTTTGGGCTGAGAAACACTATTTTACCGTTGCCCGAGAGGCCTATGTGATTTCTGACTGAGTAAGGCCGAGGGCCTGTGTTGTGAGGATATCTTTTGGGTCAGGCTGCATGCCGCAGCGGTGATACACTGATACTGATTTGAGGCCGAGGGCCTGAGATATGTACGCCACGAGGTGGCGTGATTGATATGAGGCCGATGGCCTAGATTTGATGCCACGAGATGGCTTGTTATTGCGCTTGTGCCGTAAGGGGCCCCTCGAGGAGTCTGCACACCCCCAGTGAGCGTGGGTACCCATTGTGTTGTGAGATATAGCCCGAGGGGCTGGTATGGTTCTATGTGGTTGCCCGAGGGGCTGGTATTGTTCTATGTGATTGCCCGAGGGGCTGGTACTGTTCTGAGATATTGCCCGAGGGGCGGACCTTATGTGCTTATCTTTCTTATTTGCCTGTCAATTACCTGCTTAATTGTGTATTTGTGCCCGAGGGGCAGATTTCTGTGCTTATCTGCACTAGTTGTTCTGCATTCATTTGCGCACTGTTGAAAAAGTCATTTTCGAAGAAGTTTAAACTGAGCTTAGATGTTTTAAGGGATTTAATAGCTTCATTGCTTTCTTACTGGTTTTTGAACTGCTTTTATACAGCATGTTGATGCACTTTTCGTGATTTCTTACCTTTTAGACTTTAGTTATGATTATTACTCACTGAGTTGGAGTACTACTTTACTTCCTGCACCTTGTGTGCAGATTCAGGTACTTCAGCACCCGGTAGTGGGCATTGGCTGAGCTGAGGCAGAGTCACCGGAGCTTAGCAAGGTAGCTGCCGGTGTTCGCAACATTGCTTTTCTCCCTCTTTATTCTATTAGTCTGTACTTAGTATATTTTAGACTTCATCAGTTGTATTTAGACCTTAGTAGATGCTCATGACTAGTGATACCCCGGTATCGGGCTGAGTTGGGTTGTATTCCACGAATTGTTTTGTATTGTCATTGTTACTTCTGGGTTTATATCATGTTTTAGACGTAATGCTTATTCTTTAATTGCTTAAAGAATGGATTGGAAATGTGTCGGCTGGCCTTGTCTTCACGAGAGGCGCCATTACGACCGGGTCTAGGTTTTGGGTCGTGACAAGTTGGTACCAGAGCCTAGCTTACATAGGTCTCACGAGTCATGAGCAGGTTTTGTTGAGTCTCATGGATCGGTAAGGAAACATCTGTATTTATCCTCGAGAGGCTGCAGAACCTTAAGGAAAAACTTCACATTCTTGAATTCTTGTCGTGCGTCCTTGATTCAGCTTGAAAAGTAACTATTTGAATTCCTTCCATGCATTCGTATGCGCGAATGAGCGCTCAGTATCAAATGTGCATCGATGGTTTGTGATTCCCTGATTGAGGGGCCAGATGTGATCTCTATGTGCTGATGTTGGGCCAGTTTGGAGGACTCGAGGCTGGATTTTTTTTGCCTATAGCTTGAGCACCGAGGTGCTAATTGTGTGAGCACGTGTTTCTGGATCTACATGTTCTGTTGTGTCCCTATTAAGGGGAGTAATGACTGGATAGTTACGTGATGAGGGTGATGTGACTACGAGATGTATTCGTATGATTTGGAAGAAACGAGAAGGGTCTGCTGGATGATAGAAGAACTATTAGGTGCTTGATTTCCATCTTGATTTGAGGTATAGCCCCGAGTTATGGGTGTGTGATGAATCCTTTCATGTTTTCTAGTTGGAAGTGAAGTAAATTTCATGTTGCGGTATGAGTTCAGACTCAGGAAGATTAAGGGACTGCGCGATGAGTGAGACGGTGGAAGGTATACAGGATGCCAGTTTGAGGCAAAACAGGTGGGTTATCTCCTGCGGAATGTTCTGGAGTTTGTGCGATCCTTATGTTGTCTGTTAGAAGATCTCAATTCCAAGTGAGATACATGTGTTGAAATTTAAATTTGGGGTCGCTTAAGAGAGTGGGTTTAATTGTTACCGGAGTAAATGAGAGAGTTGCAGAAGATATAAAGTACCAGATGGTCTGTGTTCCACGAGCTTAGGAAGGATTGAGTTAATCTCACTATGGTATTATGGCAACAATAAAGTACATGTGTTATGAGTTATGGTGTGTGTGTTTTGATCTATGGCTTCGAGCTAAGTGGGGGAGTTTGCTATTGATTAGCTGATTGCACGGTTTATGTGCTATGTTGGTTCCAGTTTGAGGCGTGCCGGTGAATCAGTTATGGTTTGTGGAGATTGAGCTCGAGGATGGCTCGAGTAATGGAAAATTTTTGACTAAGGAAAGGTTATATCATGCTTCATAGGTGTTTGAGAATCACGGAATGTCTTAAGTTGTTGTTGATAAAGAATGCTCGGCGCATAGGAAAGAAAGTGGCTTGGTTGTATCAAGGTAAGGTTATATGCTGCAGTGTCAGAAGTGGTAATGAGACGCAGGTTGTTCGGCTCTTTTGATCGGACTAATTGCAGTTCGGGTAGAGTGGATGACTCTAGAGAATGGTTCTAATGTGTTCAAAATTTTACATGCAATAATTGGAGACTTTTAAGTTGTACTTGTGGCTAGAAACTGAGGTTTTACATTTGGAATGTGTCAAAACTTGAGTCATTTCTATATCAATTATGGGGTTCTATACATAAGTATTAGGAAAGTAATGTCTTCAGATTCGCAGGAAGTCTTTTCAGGGTAGGTATTCTGAATGTGGTGCTTCTGGGAACATTTGAAAGAGAATTCAGCGGGTTATGAGCCTTAGACTGTATGGTATTATGCTTGGGTCTCGTGTGGTGAGTCTAGGTTAGGGAATTGCGATGTTATAGCAAGAAGAAGTATCAAGTTGAAGTAAATCAGAAGGGAGCTCGGATTGATGGGATAGCTTGGTAGTAGGTCAGATCGGTATGGTAAGGATATGATTAGTTCTTTGGGTGTTTACGAGGTAATGAGTTTCTATAGGTATTTCGCGTCAATGCTCTTAGGTTTTGATGGCTGGCGTAGCTTGGTCGAGTCAAAAAGATTTAGTCCTGGCAGGTCTGGTTTGTGCAAGGGGAACTCGGAGAGTTCTCGATGGTTTCTACCTCGGTTGGAGAGGTATACTTTCTATGGGCATGAGAAGCAAGAAATGTGTAGTGATTTTCTTCTGAACGGGATCAATGGAAAGTTCTCGGTTGGTTGAGTACCTAGTTGCTTGTGGCTCGGAAGGGATATGAAATTCTCATGTTATTTTAGAATGGTTTGGTATATGCGGTATATGTGGAGGATTGAGATTTGCGTGGGTAAGGTTACCGTTCAGTTCTGAACGCAAGGTCATAAAATTCTTAGGAAGCACGGGCAGTTCCAGATAATTAGAGAAGTGAGCTTCAGATGATTAGGGGAATAACCTTCATATGATTAAGGGAATGGTATTGCTAGTTGGAGGTAATTTGATGAGGGTATACGTTTTAGAAAAAGGCAATGTGATAAAGTTGAGGGTACTTCGGTTGTATTGCGGCACTTTCTTGTTAGATCGACTGCTGATATCTGAGTTTGCTTGGAGGCACAGAAAAATGTTAGAGTATCTCTCGTGGAATGACTGGATATTAGAGATGTGGTATGTACTCGGACGGTGGAATTGGAATCGGATATGGTGGTTCGAGTGTTATATGGAGTTGGAGACTAGGAGTTCTCATATTCAGGATATGTTGTGGTTGTGGGTTGTGTTTATCTACATTGTTTAGTGACTATCGGGGTTTGGAGACCCGAGGGGATCTTTTGCTGCTTGGTACGTTAGATTTTGGAGGTGATATTGGGTATGGACTGGTTGTCTCAGTGTTGTGTCATTCTGAGCTATTGCGCTAAGGCGGCGATGTTGGTTATGCCGGGAATGCCATGGATCGAGTGGCGAGGTTCGACGGATTATGTTCTTACTAGGGTGGTTTTATATTTCGAAGGCCCAGCAGATGGCTGGGAAGGATTGGTTTTCTTATTTTGGGCTCTCGTGATGGATGTCAGTGCAGAGGCTCATCATATTGATTCAGTTCCGGTGGTGAGGGACTTTTCGGATGTGTTTCTTGTGGTCGGCCATGTCGCCAGACAAGGTTGTTGATTTCGGTATTGATTTGATGTCGGGCACCGTATCGTATGGCACCGGCAGAGTTAAAGGAGTTGAAGGAGCAGCTTCAGGATTTCCTTGATAAGGAGTTCGTTGGCAGGCCAATGTGGATGCGTGTTCTAACTTGGGTCGGCTTGGTTGGCTCCGAATTGTATTGTTGAGGGATGTGTTGATTCGATTGTTATTGAGCTTATTAGTGATTTGGGGAGATCTATGAGTTACTTTTCTGTGTTGCGAGGTGTTATGATTTGTGGGTTATAGGCACATATGGTGTGGTTCTTTTGCGGTTTCATAGTGGGAGTCGAGCGGGAAGAGTAATTGGGCGTTGCTCGGTGGATGGCGTATCGGTTATGTCCTTTCGGGTTGTGTGGTGTATGTTATTTGCTTCACCATGGTTATGATGATTTGCTTTGGTTCTAGACATCAATTGCGCGCGGTCGTCAATTTCGAGCAGAGTGACTTGAGGTACGTCATGTGGAGCAGTATTTGGATAGGGTCGCGCATTGCAGCGAAGATATGTGGAGGTATGACCTTGCGGGTTAGATTCATGTGTTTTGTTTCTATGATTTGAGACAGGTTCTCAGCCTTGCGATGTGGTGGTACTGGTGAGCTTGTGGTACAGCTCTTTTATTTGAACCACTTTCATGATTTGAGTATGTTCGAATTGTTCTTATTGGTGCGTGGATTGCGCAAGTTGCGAGTTTAGTCTGCATTAAGGTGTCATGTCACCAGAGTGGTTGTGTTGGATTAGATGAGATTGTTGGGGTCTTTAATGAATACGAACAGATTTGATTTTAGCATTGGAAGGATAAATATCGAGGATCGGCTCAGAAATTTGCTATGGTCTTTGCCAAAGGACAAGTGGCTTCATGAATGGTTGATCTAAGAAATGGTTATGGCTTACTGTGTGTTTTACTTATCATTGGCAGTATATAAAAGCGTTAGGATGAGACTTTAGTTGATAAGAGGTTTTCTATCGGTATTCGGTTGTTGTGTGCAGCTGCTGTCATTAGAAGTTATCGCTGCAAGCCTTTGAGTTATGTGGTATATCATGTAATTGAACCTGTGGTTGTAGGTATGGGTTGGTATAGCTTGTTCGGGCTTATTCACAGTATAAATGTGGGATTCTGATCGTATTGAAGATTTTAGAAGTAGAAATGTGGTCCTATGGTTTATGGGCTAGATTGGATTGCGAATTTTCAGTTGCAATGTGTTATCGGACCTATATGAGATAGGGTGACGTGGGATCAGCCCCGGGTATGTGCATGGTAAGGTTATTCAGCAATTGAGTGGCTTCTGGAACAACTATGGGCACGTTCGAGGACGAACGTATGTTTAAGTGGGGGAGGATGTAACGACCCGACCGGTCGTTTAGAGCTTTTGCACTTTGCTCGCCAGTTCTCGGGCATGACATGCCCCGTATGATGTATTGATACTTATGTAAATTGTTGGTTTTGACTTTCAGGGTAATCGCAATGAATTTAGAAGAACAGTTCTCAGTTTGAAGCTAGAAATTTGAAAGGTTTAACCAAGATTCGACTTGTTTGCATATGCTCTTGGGTCAGAAATTTTATGATTCGGTTAGCTTCGGAAGGTGATTTATGACTTAGGAGTGTGATCGGAATGAGTTTTGGAGGTTTGGAGTAGGTTCAGGCTTGAATTGGCGAAATTAAGATTTCGGCATTTTCCGGTTGATTTGTGAGATTTTGATATAGAGGTCGGAATGGAATTCCGAAAGTTGCAGTAGTTTCGTTATATCATTTGGGATGTGTGTGCAAAATTTCAGGTCATTCGGACGTGGTTTGGTTGGGTTTTTCATCAAACGCGGAATTTTGAAGATTTTAGAAACTTAGGCTTGAATCTGATGTATTTCGGTTGATTTGATGTTGTTTGAGGTGTTTTGATGATTGAAACAAGTTTGAATATGGTATTAGGATGTGTTCGTGCCTTTGGTTGAGGTCCTGGGGGGCCTCGGATGAGTTTCGAGGGGTCGAGCGGATCATTTTGGAGTTAAGAAAATTGCAGAAGTTACAGGTTCAGCTGTTGCAGGATTTTACTCTTCGCGTTCGCGAGGGGACCCTCGCGTTCGCGAAGAGTCTAAGGAAGCCAGTTGAATTTTGGCCTTCGCGTTCGCGGAGGGTTGGGAAGTGATGCATCGCGTTCGCGAGAAGGGCTTCGCGATCGCGTAGAGGAATTGGGTCAGCTGGTTTTGAGGTCAAGTTGCTCATCGCGTTCGCGAGAGAGGGAGTGCATTCGCGAAGAGTAAATCTGAGGAACCATCGCGTTCGCGATGGTCATGTCGCATTCGTATTAGAGGAAAGTTGGTCAAAGTAAATTTGTGCTTCACGAACGCGAGGGTTTGACCGCGTTCGCGAAGAAGGAAATTAAGGCCTGGGCAGAATGTTTTAAGGGTCGTTTTGTCCGCGAAGGTGGGGTTTATTTCTTCCATTGTTGGTCGTTTTTGGAGCTTTTTTAAGGAGATTGAAGAGGGATTCAAGGGGAATCACTTTGAGGTAAGATTCTTGGACTTAAAACTCGACTATTATGTGAATTCCACCTAGTTAATACTCAAATGATATTTAAATGATGTTTTGGGCTGAGAAACACTGTTTTACCGTTGCCCGAGAGGCGTGATTTTTGACTGAGTAGGCCGAGGGCCTGAGATATGTATGCCACGAGGTGGCTTGATTGATATGAGGCCGAGGGCCTAGATTTGATGCCACGAGATGGCTTGTTATTGCACTTGGGCCGTAAGGGGCCCCTCGAGGAGTCTGCTCACCCCCAGTGACCGCGGGTACCCATTGTGATGTGAGATATAGCCCGAGGGTCTGGTATGGTTCTATGTGATTGCCCGAGGGGCTGGTATTGTTCTATGTGATTGCTCGAGGGGCTGGTACTGTTCTGAGATATTGCCCGGGGGGCGGATTTGTTGACATTGTGCCCGAGGGGCGAACCTTATGTGCTTATCTTTCTTATTTGCTTGTCAATTACCTGCTTAATTGTGTATTTGTGCCCAAGGGGCGGATTTTTGTGCTTATCTGCACTAGTTGTTCTGCATTCATTTGCGCAACTGTTGAAAAAGTCATTTTCAAAGAAGTTTAAACTGAGCTAAGATGTTTTAAGGGATTTTACAGCTTCATTGCCTTCTTACTGGTTTTTGAACTGCTTCTATACAACATGTTGATGCACTTTTCGTGATTTCTTACCATTCAGACTTTAGTTACGATTATTACTCACTGAGTTGGAGTACTCACTTTACTCCCTGCACCTTGTGTGCAGATTCAGGTACTTCAGCACCCAGTAGCGGGCATTGGCTGAGCTGAGGCAGAGTCACCGGAGTTTAGCAAGGTAGCTGCCGGCGTTCGCAGCACTACTTTTCTCCCTCTTTCTTCTATTAGTCTGTACTTAGTACATTTCAGACTTCGTCAGTTGTATTTAGACCTTAGTAGATGCTCATGACTAGTGACACCCCGTTATCGGGCTGAGTTGGGTTGTATTCCGCGAATTGTTTTGTATTTTCATTGTTGCTTCTGAGTTTATATCATGTTTTAGATGTAACACTTATTGTTTAATTGCTTAAAGATTGGATTGGAAATGTGTCGGCTGGCTTTGTCTTCACGAGAGGCGCCATCATGACCGGGTCTGGGTTTAGGGTCATGACAGATCCCTGTGACTGCGACATAGCTGGATGGACCGCAAGTGGCCGTGATACTGATTGCTGTGACCCGAGTGGCTGTGACACTGATGGCTGTGATCCATGTGGATGTTGCATGGATCGATGCGATCCATGCGATGCAGATGGCTGCGATCCACGTGGTCGTGAGGCAGCTGGACTGTATGCCGGACGTATAGTCCTATGGCCCTGTGACGTAAGCCCTGGTGTCTACACGAAGATGTAGGGCTCGTGATGCTATGGCAGCTCAGAATAGCCCTGGGGTGGAGGAAAAGACATAGGCATAGCCATAGGCATCTCTGAAGAGGGTGGAAAAGATTGAGTATTATCTTCTACCCTCCTCTTTGGTTTCCTAGCCTTTTCTCGACCCCGAGAACCAGTAGGGTCATTGTTACCTCGACCCTTGCATGTCATCTGCATAATATAATACATATTTAGATTGAAACATATAAAGAAACTAGCTATAAACGAGAGTTATTAAAGAAACCAACTTTTTAAAGCTCATCGACGTATTGTTCCTCGTCCGAGAATTCTTCTTCCTCACTAGTTTGAGCATCATCAGTTGATTCTTCTTCCTCGTTTTCTATAATTCTTACTTCATTTATATCAACTTCTTCCAATATGTGTTCAGGATGTTCCAAATCATTTTCTAAAAGTTCGTCCACTATTTGGTGAACACTGGAGATATCGTTTTGATATGCAACATCTAACACATTCTCGACTTCTACCCTACCTACAAGCTTAGTTTTTATTACAACCTACCAATCGGACTTATTCCGCCGCAATGGATAAAGAGCATAATACACTTGCCTAACATTATGTGCAATTATGAAAGGATCATAGCGATCATACTCCCTCGTATGATTAACCTCAATTATGTTGTATTGATTGTGTACTCTTGTACCTCTTGTTGGATTTGGGTCAAACCACTTGCATCTAAAGAGTATCAATTTCTTAAATGGCCAACCTGTATATTCTAGTTCTATTATTTCTCTGAGCACACCATAATAATCAATATCTCCAACTTGGTTGCCATCACCACCTTGAACCCACACCCCACTGTTGTTGCTATTTTTATTTTTAGAGCAATCCTCTGTATGAAACTTATAACCATTCACAACGTACTTAGACATTGTTGTGACCTCAAGCCCAGGTCCCCAAGATATATCTTTCAAAAATTGATTTACACCATTATTTGGATCATTTACCTACATATCGTTAAAAAAATTCATAAGTTAGCATAACTTCCAAACATTNCATGGGCAGGCTATAGCGGAGTTGACAACTACTATGAATCAATTGGCTAAGGCACAGTTGCAACAAGTCCAAAACCCTCGCCAAGTGAATGCTATGGAAAGTGTCAATTTGCTTACCAACAAGAGAAGGCAAAGAAGGCAACAAAATCAAGGGAATTCTGAGCAATTTGATGATGATTGTGATGGGTTTCAAAATGATGGGTATGATGAGCAAAATGAAGAGGTACAATATGTTAACAACTATCAAGGCAATAGAGGCAACTCTTCAAACCAACAATGGCGATCCCAAGGAAATTGGGGCAATCAACAACAAGGTGGTGGTAATTGGAACAACAATAACCAAGGCGGTAATTGGGGAAACAACAATCAAGGCAACCAAGGGAATTGGAATGGTAATAACAACAATTGGAATAACAATGGTCAAGGTGGGTGGAACAACAATGGAAACCAAGACAACTGGGGGCAAGGCTTTCAAAGGCCCCCGATGCACCAACAACCGAACAATCCGCCTCCGTTTCAATCTCAAGGATCTAGTTCTTCGGGTAATGATATGGGAAGAATAGAAATGATGTTCGAACAAATGATGAAGAAGAACCAAGATTCTGATGCTCAATTGGCTTCCCACAATACCTCTATCCAGAATTTGGAGGTGCAATTAGGCCAAATCTCACAATCGTTGAATACTCGCCCTAAGGGTGATCTACCAAGTGATATGGTAGTGAACCCGAAGGGTAGGAACAATCATGTGATGGCGGTTACAACAAGAAGTGGGAGAGTCGGTGATGTGCATGCCTCGAAAGATAAGCAAGTTATGGATGATGATGTTGAGTTGTGTGAAAATGATGTACCTTTGGTAGTTGAAGATGTGGTTGAGAATGAGGTGAACGATGATGTGAGGATTGACATTAACGAGGCTGAGGTGGAAACTCAAGATGCCGTGTACCCGTCTAGGGAACACGTCATTGACATGCCTGAGCCGGTGGTGCCCAAAGCCAAGGCACCTTTGACTAGACCACCTCCGCCTTATCCTCAACGGTTAGCCAAGCAGAAAAGTGAGAATCAATTCAAAAAGTTCATTGACATGATGAAGAGATTATCTATCAACGTGCCTTTGGTGGAGGCTTTGGAGCAAATGCCTGGGTATGCGAAATTCATGAAAGATTTGGTTACAAAGAAAAGATCAATGGACTGCGAAACTATCAAGATGACCCACCAAGTTAGTGCCATAGTACATTCAATGGCCCCGAAATTAGAGGAACCCGGTGCTTTCACTATCCCCTGCACTATTTATAGTGCAGACTTTGCCAAAGCTTTATGTGATCTTGGGGCAAGCATCAATTTAATGCCCTTCTCAGTTTTCAAGACTCTAGGTATTGGGCCACCAAGGCCAACTTCCATGAGATTACAGATGGCAGATAGATCAATGAATCCTTTGGGTATAGTTGATGATGTGCTTGTCCGGGTGGACAAATTTATCCTACCGGCGGACTATGTGATTTTGGATTGTGAGGTGGACTATAAGGTCCCAATTATTCTAGGGAGACCTTTCTTTGCAACGGGGAAGGCATTGGTTGATGTTGAAGCGGGTGAACTAACTTTCAGGGTAGGTGATGAGAAGGTCATCTTCCATGTTTGCAAATCCATGAAGCAACCTAATAGCACTGAGGTGTGTTCATTTGTGGACATTGTCACAGTTGTGATCGTGGAGGACACAAGTTCTATGATTAACGTGGAGGATCCCCTTGAGGCCGTGCTATTAAATCTTGATGTCAATGATGATACAAGTAGAGTGGAGTGTGTCAATGCATTACATGGGATGAACTCATATTCCTATGAGCCTAGAAAATTGTCCTTGGATCTTGAAAATCGGAAAACTCCAGCAACTAAGCCATCTATTGAGGAGCCGCCGGTGTTGGAGTTAAAACCACTTCCTCCACACCGGCGACCTTTCAACGATGCATGATGGTTATTTTCACCGACATGGTGGAAGATATTTTGGGGATCTTTATGGATGATTTTAGCGTGGTTGGTGATTCATTTGAAGAGTGTTTGGGAAATTTGGATAGAGTCTTGGCCCGATGTGAAGAAACGAATCTCGTTCTTAATTGGGAAAAATGCCATTTCATGGTTGAAGAAGGTATAGTGTTGGGTCACAAGATTTCTAAGCATGGGATTGAAGTATACAAAGCTAAGATCGAGGTGATTTCGAGGCTTCCTCCCCCCCCCCACTTCTGTCAAAGGGGTAAGAAGTTTCCTTGGGCATGCGGAGTTTTACCGGCGTTTTATCAAGGATTTTTCGAAGGTTGTGAATCCCCTTTGAAAGTTGCTAGATAAAGAGGCTAAGTTTGTGTTTGATGAGAAATGCATGGAGGCTTTTGAACTTCTTAAGCACAAGTTGACCACTACCCCGATAATTACCGCACCCAATTGGAGTTTGCCTTTCGAGCTCATGTGCGATGCAAGTGACGTTGCGGTTGGGGCAGTGTTAGGTCAAAGAGTGAACAAAATATTTCTTCCCGTGTACTATGCGAGCAAGACAATGAATGAAGCTCAAAGGAACTACACGGTGATGGAGAAGGAGTTGTTGGCTATTGTGTTCGCCATGGAAAAGTTTCGGCCATATCTTATGGGAGCCAAAGTCATAGTGCACACCGACCATGCCGCCCTTAGGTATTTGATGACCAAGAAAGACTCCAAGGTAAGGTTGATGAGATGGGTATTACTTCTTCAAGAATTTGATTTGGAAATAGTGGACCGGAAAGGTAGTGAGAACCAATTTGCGGATCATTTGTCCCGCTTGGAGGAGGAAGGAAGGCCGTGTCATGGCTTGGAGATCAATAATACATTCCCCGATAAGCAACTACTTTCCGTGTCAATGTATGATATGCCATGGTTTGCGGACATTGCTAATTTCCTTGTGACTAGCATCATCCCGTGTGAGCTCTCTTCTAACCAAAGGAAGAAGCTCAAACGGGATAGTCTAGATTTCTATTGGGATGAGCCATACTTGTTCAAGATCTGCACGGATGGTGTGATTCGAAGGTGTGTCCCGGAGGGAGAACAATTGAGTATATTGGAGGCTTATCATTCCTCCCCCTATGGTAGCCATCATGGAGGGGTGAGGACAGCTTCGAATGTTCTAAGTTGTGGTTTCTATTGGCCAACCTTGTTCAAAGATGCAAGTGATCTAGTGAAAAGATGTGATCAATGTCAATAGCAGGCGGGATTTCCAAGAAAGATGAGATGCCTTTAAACACAATTCTTGAAGTGGATATCTTTGATGTATGGGGTATCGATTTTATGGGTCCTTTTGTTAGCTCGTGTGGTAACACTTATATTCTTGTAGCGGTTGATTATGTGTCAAAATGGGTTGAGGCCGTGGCCTTGCCTAAAAATGAAGCTAGGAGTGTGGTGGCATTTCTAAAGAAGAGCATTTTCACAAGGTTTGGTACACCCCGGGCAATCATTAGTGATGGAGGATCGCATTTTTGCAATAGAGCTTTTGCTGCTTTGCTTTCCAAGTATGGTGTCAACCACAAAGTCTCTACACCTTATCATCCTCAAGCAAGTGGCCAGGTTGAAGTGTCTAACAGGGAGATCAAGAGCATTTTATCTAAAAGACTGTCAATGCCAATAGGATCGATTGGTCTAAAAAGTTAGATGATGCTCTATGGGCCTACCGGACAGCTTACAAGACCCCAAGTGGTATGTCACCGTACCGGTTGGTGTTTGGGAAAGCATGTCATCTACCAGTAGAGTTGGAGCATAAGGCCATTTGGGCCTTGAGGAAGCTTAATCTTGAGTGGGATGTTGCGGCCAATCTTCGTGTTGAATAACTCAATGAACTCGATGAATTACGGTTTCATGCATACTCTAGTTCGTCCTTGTATAAGGACAAGATGAAGTACCTTCATGACAAATATGCTCGTGGAAAGGAGTTCAAAGTTGGTGATTTGGTCCTCTTGCTCAATTCTCGTCTAAGGTTATTTCCGGGAAAGCTGAAATCAAAGTGGAGTGGACCATTTGAAGTTGTGTGTCTGACCCCGTTTGGTGCTCTAGATTTGAAGAACAAAAGTGGTGAAGTCTTTAGGGTGAATCGGCACCGTGTCAAGCATTATCTTGGGAAGTTTGATGATAGCCATGTGGTGGCTGTTGTTCATTTCAAATGATATGATGGTAACCCGCATCGTGCCGCGACGTTAAATCAGGCGCTTCTTGAGAGGCAACCCATGTGTTATTCTTTTTGTTCTCTTTGATTTTCTTGGTAGTATAGGATTATTTTTTGGGCTAACTGGTTGTGAGATGTTGCAGGGATTGAGTTGATGCAGTGCAAAACATTGTGGAAAAATTGTTCAGTCTCTGAAGTTGCCAGTGCGACCGCACTACACTTTGTGCTGTCCGCATTGGTAAGAGCTAATGTGAGGACTCTCTGAAGTTTCCCACCGCGGCCGCATGGCATTTTGTGCGGACCGCGGTGGAGCTCAGCGGTCGCGGTTCCTTCTGTGAAGACCGCGGAGGCTTGCTGTCTCAGGTTTGATTAAGGCTACCCAGCGCGGACCGCGGTCCATTTTGTGCGGCCGCACTGGAAGGTAAGAATGGGTCCCACGGTTGTTCTATAAATAGACCTCAGGGACCCCTGTTTACACTTTTCACGAATTTGTAACTCCGAGAGACTAAAACATTGTTCATCCCCCTTCCTTGCTCATAAATTCTTGTTTGCTTTGTGTGGTTCTTTCCTGCTCAATATCTGGTAACATTTCACCCGTGCCTTTTAGTTTAATTGTTTAATTTCATTTCATTTTCAATTTTATTATCCTGTAGCTTCTTTTTCCTCCCGTATTTCTTCAATTTTTAGGGTAGTTAGTTTTAAATGTTAATTTTTGCAGACTTAGTGAACATAATTGAACTGGGTAATTGAGTAGGGACCATATCTAGGTGAAAATTTGAACTAAAATGCAAAATCCCAAAACCCAAACTCAGTGCCAGGTTTGGGCACCCACCGCGGACCGCGGTCGTGTTTGTACGGTCCGCGGTAGCCTCAACGCGGCCACATTACCACATTGTGTGGGCCGCAGTGGTGAGATTCAGAGAGTTTCTTTTGGGGACCTTAGACCTATGCGGACCGCGGTCATTTCTGTGCGATCTGCGGTGGCCTTAGTGCGGCTGCACTGCCATTTTGTGCGGTCCGCACTGGCCTGTCCTTGCAACTGTGTCTGTAACTTTCTGCTTCTGTTCTTAAATTCATTATACACATCTGTCTCACTGTCTCTGCTGATACTAACAAAGTTAGATGTTTGTTCTTGCAGACAATGGTTAAACAGCGAGGAGGCAAAGGATCAAAACAACCCGGGAGAGGTGATTCCTCCCAAGGGGGCAAAGGAAAGAGAATAGTCAAACTCACTCCCCAAGCTAGGGAAAACATAAAACAAACCAGGAAGCTGATAAAAGTCGCAGATAGAGCTGCTTCCCATTCCTCGGGGAGTGAGTATCAACCGTCAAGGGATGTCTCTTCCGACTCAGTCCCAACTCATTTCGTCTCTAACTTCCAATTGACAGATGATACTCCTCCACCATCACCCACTATCCGGAGGCCGGTTAATGTCGTTTCTGATTCATCTAAGGGTTCAGCAGCAGGTAGTGGGGACGACTCCACCTCTCCCACAGCTTCATTATCTGGGGAGAGTGCGGGCGGAGATGAGGAGGAGGTGCAGGGAGCTGGGGGTGGTGAGCCTCAGGTGGGAGGCATTGCCCAAACTAGGAAGCCTGATGAATGGGAGGATAGATTTGTGAGCCAAGTGGCATATCATAAGTTTAGGGAGTGGTGGCCGGTGAGGCATTTGATACCGGAGAGGAGTTTTATTGACAAAGACTTACTACCCCACAACCCTAACGTACAGAGGCAATTTAGAACTAGACCGGGCTGGGAAATATTTATGGAGAAATGTATAGATGCAAATGAACATATGGTCAAGGAATTTTATTGTAATGTGGCCCATATCGTCAAGGGCTCCAAAGTGACCAAGGTTCGAGACAAAAAGGTGTTGTTCGACGGGCAGTCTCTGAATGATTATTTGGGCTTCAATGAAGAGGACGAGACTCTATATCTGGCAAAGTTGGAGATGGGCGAGGGGGTCCGTCCATGTTTAGCTCAGTACCTGGCAATCCTAGGTATCGTTCCTGAGTGGTTGACTGCGGGGGTTAAAATACTGAGGAGGACCCTGAACTTTGAAACTAGGGGTTGGGAGACCTTCGTTTGCAGCCGATTGGACCCTACTACACATGACCAGACTCTTCCTCTCCACTGGGCTGTGTTGGTTGCATCGATCATGGCGGGATACCCTATTAATGTGGGGAATGTGATGTCCCGCATCATCTCATTAGTGGGTGCGGAGCATGACCGGAACTACCCTTACCCCAACACCCTCTCTATGTATTTCTGGGACTTGGAGGTGGAAAAGAAGTCCTATGATGTCAAGGCCAAACCAGTAGCCCCGTTCTCGTGGTATAGTTTGAGGGCGCCAGACAACCCCAAGGACAAGAACTACAAGGCCCCTGCTTCTGCCCCAACTGGCCAGTCTGAAGAGCTAGTTGTGGTAGAGGCCTCCTCTGAGCCTTCCTCCACAGTGCTGCTATGCCTCCCGGACGTTCCACTTCTGCTGATTTTCCTCCAGGTCCTTCTACCTCAGCTAGCCCGGAGATTCCATCTTCCCGGGCCCATCCTATCACTGCCCACCGGCTGAGCCAGACGCTTCAGAGTCTAAACAATTGGATGTATACTGCTTCGTCCAAGTTTTCTGCCTTGACCTCTACCATTGAGCTCAGTCGGCTCCTCAGCCAGTATAGGTCCCACAGTCCATTGAGGATGCATTGACGAAGATTCTAGAAAACTAGGAGAAGATTCTCAGTACTCAGGGTGCTTTGGTTAAGGTAGTGGATTCACATGGCAAGTCTCTCAAGGAGCTTGCCAAGGAGCACAAGAATATGCGCAAGACACGGGCCTCCAGGGAGTCCGTGAAGGAGCTGAGGGCGGATGTGGATAGTCTGAAGGCAGACCAGTTGCCTTTAGACTTTTTGTTTGAGGACCCAGTTCCAGTAGCAACCACAGATCCGGAGTAGACACAGAGGCCTCCAAAGAAGAGTAATAAGATCCCTGGTGCAGATGATGCCATCATCCAGTTGGCGGACCCACCAGAGGCTTCCACCAGTCAGCCATAGGATGTACCAGATCCCCAGCCGGTCCAGGTCCAGTCCCAGGTCCCAGCAACTGAGTAGCAGGATATCGGGATCCAGTCTGAGGTTCCCGAGCACACAGAGGACCCAGGGACCACTCATGATCCTATGTAGACGGACATGGCTTAGGGAGTCTTCATATCCTTTCTTTATTATTTTTGGTGCTTATTTGTTTAGTTGGCATTGGGGATAATGCCAGCTTTTATTTGAGGGGGTGCGCCCTACATTTTATTTTGGATGACTTTATATATTATACACTTTTATGCTTTCTTGATTTTTCACATTTGGTCTGTATATAATTTTACATTTAGTTACTTTTATCGCACTTTTTATCTTTCGTTTGGTCTGTATATAAAGTTATATCATTGTATATATTCATTCCCCGTTGTATATTCAAATCCCCTATTGTACATATTCATTCTATTTTCTATTTTCGCAAAAAAATTTCGTTTTTAGCTTCTTATATAGGCTCGTAGCCTTTTGTTTTGTTTTGGACGTTTTAATAAGCCTTTGGTTTTCTTAATGCCACGGTTCTTTCCAAAGGTGGAGTTTTGTGTGAACCGGGTGGCTCTTCCCAATGATAGATGGCGTGACAACCTTCTTAAGGGTTTGAGTCTGTTTTTCTTTTTGTTTTTAGTAGTTTGTAGTTAAGGGTACCTCAAGCAAAGCTTCACTTGGGCCTAGCACATTTGCCTTTGATCCCATGGTCAAAAACAAATTGTTGTGTTTAGGATGGTGAAAGTCGTGGCCTTGAGACTCTTGTGTTGACCGATAATCATCAAGTGGTTTTTCGGGACCATTGTGTGCTCAAATCGTATCTAAGGTCGTTGTGGGCCCCCGACTCTATGTCTTTAGCAATCCCTTAGCTTGTGTGGTGAGAAATCGAATTGCGAGTCCAAGTCCCGAGCCATTGGTCTAGAACTTGCCCTGAATGTTTGTTGAGGCGAAATCTTAAGTGAAATTTGACTTGAGAAGTGATTATAGGCTCTCCTTGATCCAAATGATAGATTGAACAATTCCATAGCCTACCAATGATAAGATCCCTAGTTAACCCTTTTGAGCCTTAGACCTTTTTCTTTCAAGAACCATGATACAAGCCTATACCCGTTCTAAAAGATACCCTCTCTTGGCACCCAAATCTTTCCTTTAGCACATGGCAAAAGTATAAGTTTGGGGGGAGAGACGAGGACGACAACAAAGTGGTACAAGGCACAAAAATGAAGAAAAGGAGAGGCAATGAAAAAGAAAGAAAAACAAAAAGACAAAAAGAATGCTCAATATGAGAAAGAATAAAAAGGGATTCAAGAAAAGTAAAAGAAAGAAAGGTGTGGAAAGTTGAAAAAGGGAGAAAAGAATTGAAATGCATAAGAAAGAGTGACAATGTGTCTCTCTAACCCCTTAGAAAGAAGTGAAATGACTCAAAGAGTCAAGTGAATTGTGCCAAATGAATCAAAAGAAGTGTTTAAGGGAAGATGGAACCCACTTAGACCAAAACATTTCCTACCCTGAACCAAAAGCTTTCACAATGACTCCACAAAAGCCCTATATGATCTTGAGTTGAATGAAGCTTACATTAGTGGATACTTACATAAGGGGCAAGCATATGGTACCTAGTGCCGGACTTGTGACCTTTTCTTGAGAGAGATGAGTGAATTCCCTTTAACCTCGATTTGTGTGTCAATACTCTAAAAAGGTGAGGTTTGCTTAGGGAGAGTTAAGGATGTGTGAGTTTGGGTTCCACAATGACTAAAGTAATTGAAAGAGTTCGTTGATGTGTTGAGTCAACTCTTGATGCTCTTGTGTCACAATTGATCCATGGTTTTTCAAAGGTTAAATGTTGTTAATGATGCATTCGTATTAAGGGCAATTGTTAGTCCCAATTGATGCTTGTTGAGGTTACTTTAGGATAGCTGGAAATTCTTGGATTTTACCTTAAGGGGTGGTTCTTATTTTGTTTGCTTGAGGACAAGCAAAAGCTTAAGTTTGGGGGAGTTGATAACTAGGGATTTTGACGTATTTTATGCTCCTTCTTGCTTACGCTTTGATTATAAATTGTTACAAAATAGTCCCAAGAGGCTCATAAGTTGTGCTTGATTGCAGGTTTGATCGACAAAGTGACGAAATGTCATAGATAGGCTCAAAAGGAGTGAAACCTGCTCGAGTACCTAAACAAGGCAAAACTTAGGAGAACAGGCCTAGTGCGGCCGCACTACGCTTTGTGCGGTCCGCACTAGAGAGATTCAGAGAGTCAGAAATCAAGGCTTCAAGCAACGCGGCCGCTCTCCATTATGCGCGGTCCGCAATGAAGGCTCCACGAACGCACTACCATTATGTGCGGTCCGCGGAAGAGAAGTTCAGAGAGGTGAAAATTGCCATGGTTCAAGTTGCGCGGTCCGCGGTCATATTTGTGCGGACGCATTAGAGACCTCCACGGCCGCGGCCCATTCTGCGCGGTCCGTGGAGCCTGAGTTCATAGAGCCAAGATTGCAAGTCCAAGAGCCTAGTGCGGCCGCAGTCCATTTTGTGCGGCCCGCACTGACCCCGCAGGGGCATTTTTGTCCAGTTTTTCCAGCTTAGTATAAATAGAACCTTTTTTCATTTTTAGGGTATCAGTTATTTTATTTTAGCAGCTGCGCTCGTGAGAACATCATCTGTAGCCATTTTTGGCATCTTAGCTTAGTTTTAACGATAGATTATTGTATTTTACTTTAGTATTTAATTAATATGTCTTCTTTTTCATCTATTTCTCTATTTTTTTGTTCAAGCATGAGTAGCTAAACCCATTAGCTAGGGTTGTGGCTCAACCCTAGTGTGGGTAATTGATGGGCGTTGTGATTTAAGGTCAGATTGACTAAGGGTATTTGTATTTGGGTCAATTTATGGTTTAATTTATGAATTGGTGTTTGCAAACACTGGTTTGTGCTAAGTGGACTCGGCTCTTCTTGAGAGAGAGAGCCTAAGTTTCCAAAATTGACCCAACAAGGAATTGGGATGGACTCAAGAGAATTGATAGTCCCAATTAAAGGGTTAAATCTCGAGAGAGTAATTACGCGACTTGAACCCTAGTTGCTTGAGCTAATTTGCCTACTCATTTGGTCTCGAGAGAGTCAATTGGGCAAAATCACTCTCTCGACCGAGAGGTGTGAGAGTGGATAAAATTATGCAACGGTTATACATATTTTCCCAATCATGTCAATCAAGCTTTAGAAGCAATTACCCGTCAATTAGCCACCTAGGTGAAAGTCACTACCCTAGTGCCCCTTAATCCATTAGATATAACTCTTAGCAATTATCTCTTAGCGTAATCTAGTTTCGATTCTAATTAGTAGTTTTATAATAGTAGTTTATAAAAGAAAACCAAAAATTATGAGAAGATCAATTAAGAACACACACGCGATCCTAAGCTAAATAGATACTCAACTCCAATCCTAGCTCTCTGTAGATTCGATCCCGACCCAAAATCGGGTAAAAGCTATTGCGACCCTCTCTCGCTACTTTTTAGTGGTGCGGAGTTGGCAGCGATCAGTGACCGGTTTTTAGCTTTTCTTCTATCTCGGCAATAGCTGCAATGACCTTCAGTGCTGGATCAAATTCCTCATCTTCACAAATCATTCTGACTATTGTCCTGGTGTTGTGAGCAGGTAACGGGTTGTTCGTCACATTAGGAGCCTCTTCGTCTCAAAGAACGATTATTTCTTTTTCAATCAAGTCTTCAGCTACCCATTTGAGGGTCCAACAATCCTTCATACTGTGTCCCACTGCTCCAGAGTGGTATTCACATATAGCATCAGCTCGGTGCGAGGGGGACTCGGGGTTCGGCCGGTTCGGGGCCACTGGCTGCAGCAGACCTTGCCTGACTAGCTTTTGAAGCAAGCTCGAGTATGATTCACCAATAGGGGTGAACTGATTCCTTCTGAGAGTCTCTTTTGGGCAAGGATTGTATTGGGGAACATTTGGTTGGGGATTATATGGAGCTTGGTAAGAATGTTCATTTATGGGAGGTGGAGCTTGATTTTGTGTATAATGTTGTGGCCGTGTGTAAGGTTGCGCATTCATCATCACATAGGGAGGCGGCGTCACAGTATAAGCAGCATCTTGATGGGGATAATAGTGTTGAGGGACCTTAGGAAGCATATATGATTGGTTGAATGTCCTACGGGCCCCCTTCGAGCTCGAAGCCATCATGGCTCCCTCTTCTCTCCCATTTCTGTTCATCAAACACTCCAAACCATTCTGAGCAGCCTGTGATGTGGCCTTAAAAATAGCATGACTTAACATTCGACCTGTTTTTAAATCGTTTTCAACCATTTTCCCAATTTCGATAGCCTCAGCGAACGGCTTACCATAGCGGACATCATGTTCTGGAAGTAGTCCTCCTCTTGGACCTATAGAAAGACCGCAACCATTTCTGCTTCGTCCATTAGAGGCCTTACCCTGGCAGCTTGCTCACGCCATTTGACACCATATTCACGGAAGCTTTCTGTTGTTTTCTTTTTCAAGTTGGACAAAAAGAGTTTCTATCAGGAGCGATGCCCACATTATACTGGAACTGGCGGACAAAATCTCGGGCCAGATCGTCCAACACATGTCAATGGGTAATTTCTTGATCCATGTACGACTCGGAAGCGATTCCGATGAGGCTTTCTCCAAAATAGGCCATTAGCAGCTCCTCTTTTCCACCATTACCCCTCAACTGGTTACAATATCGTTTGGATGAGCGATCGGGTCTCCGTGCCCGTCGTACTTCTCAAATTTTGGCATTTTGAAACCAGCTGGCAAGTGAACATGGGGAAACATACACATGTCGAAGTAAGAGACACTCTTTTGGCCACTCAGACCTTGCATGTCTTTTAGGCTCCGTTCCAGGCTCTTCATCTTCCGATCCATTTCCTCTTGCTCGGGATTCTTGACAACCTTTTCTTGTCCAACCGTGAAGTTACATTGCGGAGGTTGAGTAAATGAGTATGTGTCGCATATGTTATTTCTGGTTGAAACTGTGGACCCTGAAAGGTGAACATTGGAGGCTCAACATACGGCCGTGGTATAGTTGGTTGTGCTATGGTGCAGACTGGTGCTGCAGAGAACATTGCTTGCGGTGCCTTTGAAGCCAGCGCCTGGGGGTGAACCACAGAAGGCATTCCGAGACCGTTAAACGGCATTGGAGGGTATCTGCACGGGATGAACGGGTTGGGCACGGGGGCGTTGGTAGTCTCCCCTGACCTGGGGATCAAATCAAGGAACCCAGGGATTGTACTTGCCGGTTCCCTACTATTAGACCAGGCGTCACACATTTCAATCATGCGGAGATGCAACATCCTATTCTCTTCAGCAATTGCTGATTCTGGTTGTGGAATAGCCGATCCCGGGCTATACTCAGGATCGATAATTGGTTGATGACTTTCGGAGTCTATAGGAACCCTACCTTTGGATCTTGTGAAATAAGGATGGGAAGCTAGATTACCAACAAAACCAACCACCTGAACAGAACCTGGCTAATTTGCACACCCAACAACCTTGTTAGTTTTGAGACGCTTAATAGATAGGAAACCGCACATTGGGATGCAATGTACTTAAACAGTTAAACGCTTCTACCATGTGTTTGAACAGCTATATGTTTCATCTCGGCCTTAACTAACCCTTTTTCACTCTGCATCTCTTTTCTTTCATTTCTGCCTCTTTTTCATCACTCTTGATTTTCTCATTTTATTTCTGTCGCTTTTTTATTTTTGGCACTCTCTTTTTCTCTTTTTGTTTTTGTAACTCTTTTATTTTTTGTCGCTCCTTTTTCACTCTTTTCTTTCTTTTTCACTCAATTTTTTCTTACTCTTTTTTTCAATTTATTTTCACTTAATTAATTTTATGGCAATGATCTAATCTAATGGGGATTGCCTACGTATCATGACGCCGCATGAATCAGATCATTACGTAGTTTAGGAAAATCAAGAATGGAGCAATAAAACAAACTCTCTCTCTTTCTTTTCTTTTTTTACTTTTTTGTAACACTCAGACCATGAAAGCTTTTAGAAAAAGAATATATATTTTTTTGCATTTCATTTTTTTTTTTGGAATTTTGCGAAAGAAAGCCTTTTAAGAGGAAAGAAAATATTTTTGGATTTTTGGTTTTGGTTTTTGAAATTTTCAAAAGAAAGACTTCTAAAGGAGAAAGAAAATATTTTTGGACTTTTGATTTGATTTTTTTTTGTTGGGAAATAGACTTCTAAAAAAAAGGTAGAAAAATTTTAATTTTTGAGTTTTCATTGTAATTTCTGAAAGCGAACTTGTGAATGAAAACGAAAATATTTTTGGACATCAACTTTTCAATTTTTATGACATTTGAAAGGAGACTTCTAAAGAATAAAAACATTTTTTTTTCTGCTTTTGGATTTTGTTTCTGACTTTTTTTTAATTTTTGGGAAAAATACTTCTGAAGAAGGGAAAAACATATTTTTGAATTTTGATTTATTATTTTTTTTTTTGTTTCTGAGTTAAAGACTTCAAAACAAAAGGAAAATATTCTTGGGTTTTAATAAATCTCTTTTTTTTTAATTTTTTTGGGATTTTCTAAGAAAAGACTCTTAAAGAAGGAATTAGAAGAAAGTATTTTTGGATTTTTAAAAATGGGGCCGGAACCGATGAGGTTTGTCTACGTATCTCACATCCAATGAGAATCAGACCCGCGTAGTTCGGTCAGTTTTGATGGAACGGAGGAAACATGATTTTTGAAAATATTGGCTAATTTTCTTTCTTTCTTTTTTTTTCCAATATTCGGCAGAGTTTCGGGATTTTTAGAATACCTACCTCTCACTCCTTTTTTTTCTTTTTTATTTTTGATTTTCTTTCCCTATTCTAGAAGCCAGTCAAACACGCAAGCCGAAACAAACAGATGCGCAAGTAGCACGTAAGATGCATCTTGATGGTCTTTCAATTTCGGTACACCTATCCTAGATAGATCCAACCCCTGTGTTGAGTCCCCAAAGTCAAATGCACGTGATGCAAACAAATGTACCTACTAGAGATCTGACATGAGGTTATGTCATTCTAGGCATGAACCTTAGGTGTGTTGTTCTAGACCTAGCTTACCCGAGCGGACAACTCGAGCCGGAGGGGGGCGGGCAACGTACCGAGAACCAAAAGGCCATCCGGCTTTGTAACTGTTCCGATCCTCGTTCTAAATTAGAGTATGACACTAACAAAAAGAAGTCACGCCAGCATGCACTTCCTAGAAGATTTAGAAGACTTAGAGAGAATAAGGGTTTCGTAACAGTTTTATATACAGTTCAAACAATATCAAAGCGGAAAACAGCGACATTTAGCACATTAGGCTCAAACCCGTGAAAATATCAGATAAGAAATGAAAGCCAAGTATAACAGTTATTCTAAGCTCGAATTTGAAGTTATGGTCGAGTCGCGTGAAACACGCACTCGAATTGGGGATTATGTATCATGACTATGCCGCAGAGCCGTACCCATCGTCACGATAATTTATTATTAGTCGCGCCAAAGAGCAACTACGAATGTTCATAACTTGTATGTTTCTATGTTTTTGAGATCATTTGTGAAGGTCCAAATTTATGGAATCAATTGTGGAAGATGTAATCTAGTTATTAAGTTAAGAGCCAGTATATTATTTTATCAAATCAACTTCAACTCTCTTTCCTATCCGACTTATCATTTTACGGCTCATTTGATTCTAAAACTACTCTTCTTAATGATAACTTTGCCCTCAGAGATCATATTTCCACATGTCAAGTATTTTATAAACTAAACTATTGATGAAGCAAATAAAACAACACCAGCTATGTGAAATTGACCCGAAAAACAAACGAAGTTGAAGAAATAATCTAAGCATTTGGTTAAGTAGAAAACTAGGATACATCTAACATTAATGTGGTATACAAAATGAACCAAGGAAATCATGCAAAGAAACAAATATTCAGCCCACATCATATGGAAATAACACGTGCCAAAAAAAACGGTGAACAAACAAAACCATCTCAAAATCTTTTTAATTTTTTTTAATTCTTTCACTACTAAAATCTATCTAGAACAATTGAAATACCACAAAACTAAAAAAAAAGATAAAGGAATACCGGTGATTCATTAGAGAATTTCTAGTGAATCAAGCCTAAGCATTTCATCACAAAAAAAAGGCTATGATATGCAGAGGTTAATCAGAGGAAAGGATTCCAACTAAATTAGCCTTTAAACACACTAGATCTAATAGCATAAAGAAACAAACAACTCGAGCTTCATTCATGATACAAGTCAAAGTAACAGAGACGTATGAACAATACCTATGAGCAAAAAACAACTGAAATTGGACAGAATAAAGGTCAAAAAAATCGGAGAGAATTCAGCTACGCAGATACAATAGCTTCAACATTAGCAGCAACGATTTTGACCCTGATTGACCTTTAGAAAGCCCAGATTCTGTTTTTTTAGCTTTCAGATTCGGTTTTGAAGTTTCTTCTTCTTTTTTTTTTGAAATTTTCGAAAGTTTCTTCAGCTAGTTATTGAATACCTTCTGTGTGTGTGAAGATGGGTTAGTGAAGATGTGAGGAATATGGATGAGAGAGTGGGTGTGGGAGAATTTTCGTGTGTTTTCTCTGACGGAAACGACGGCTAGGGTTTCTTGAGGTCTAAGGGGTTTATTTGAGAGAGAATGGGAATTAGGGGCGGCGGTTAGGGTTTTTCTAAAAGGGGGGATCCGATTTTTGAAGAAAGGGGAGGGTCTAGTCTTTATTGTTAAGACTTAGGTCAAAGAGATGAAACGACGTAGTTTCCATGTGAAACTACATCGTTTGGTGGTCTGGGAGGAGAGGTTATTGGACTGGGTTCAGGGCGAATTTGGACGGGTCTAGGGTAGGTTGAAAAGGAACTGGGCCGATTGAATTGGCCCAATTTTAACCTTTTTTTTAGCTCTTTGATCAATTATTTTCAAATTGTAGCCACTTAACAATTGAAATAGCATAGGGTACTTTTGCAAAAATTGAGATTTTTTAGGAGTAATTTTTATATATTGGGCAAAAGTTACGTGCTCACATAAGCAGGAAAACAACAGAACATACATAAAGGATTCGTTAGAAAAATATTCACTCAAGCAAATTATGGGCAGGAAATAATCTCCTTAAGAATGCAAGAATCCAAGGCAAGGCATGAGAAAGGGCTCTTGAAGAGAAATTAGTAACCATAATAGCAGAACAGGATGAAAGTAATCAGAAATTATTCAAATTGCACACATATAACAGGCACGCTTCAAGGCTCAGAATTCAAGTAGGTTCAGAGACTAGAAAAACACAGGGGTACAGGATAATGCTAAGGCAAACATGAATACGAACAGAGGCAAACAACATCATATTGATTCACAATGGCTTGAATGACATGAATACAAGCAAAAGAGAATAAAATCGCAAGAGTCTCATTACTCACCAGTTTGCAGAATTAACGAGCTAATAAGGTAGAGATTAAGAGTCAACAACTTGCTTTTCAACAACAATGAGAGAACAGAAGAAACCCCAAAATTCTCAGTGCGTCAGAGTTCCCAAGGGCTTCAGGTAAACCCCGGGCAGTGCTCGCACTGAGAGAGGTCGAATAATTGAATTTCGGTGCCTTGGCTTCCAGCCTGCCAAAAGCTCTAACTTCAGAATAGTATAGGACGAGTGAGAGTATGAATACCGTGATTAAGGTCTGCTTAAAGGGAATCATGGGGGTTTATATAGAGTTGAATCAAATGAGTAAACAAGGAAAGAAATCAAGCAAACACAAACAAGAAAGAGTAAAATATCACATGTAATCAGTAGAGTAACCGGAAAGGAAAGAAATCAAACTCCAAACCTTAGTTAGGGTTCGATACTCAAAAATCAGCCGACTGGTATGAAGAACCAAGCCTTTCTTCATGTATATGGACGAAATATTGTCCAAATCTCCAAGGTTGAGGTCGATCCCAGTCCGATATAGAGATGGTACTTGCCAAAATTGGGCAAGTACCTAAGTAATACCATAAACGTGTGACCACTAGCGAAGAAATACAGATATGGTAAGCAAATAATGGTAGAATCCCATTATCAACGGGATTAGGGGAGGGAACTAAGAGAGGCGGCTAGGGTTCTCTCCGAGACGAGGACTGTTCGAGAAGAGTTGGGGCGGCTGAAGTGGGGAATGGGTCTTTAGGGATTGGGTTTGGGGATATAAGGAGAAATGGAGATTTATTATAGGTCGTTGATCATTTAAGATCAACAGCAAGGATCGGCTAGGAAACGAGGAGGGTTAAATGAACGGGTCACGACCGGGTTTAAAAGGGATCATTTGGTTTTGGACTAGGGGTGTTGGGCTGATGGTTTTGGCCAAATGTTGGTTCGAGATTAGCCCTATGTTGGGGCTATCAATTAAATATACGAAATTTATTAAAAAAATTATAAAAAATAATTAATAAATAACAAAAATATTACTAATACAACAAAATGATTTAAAATAAACACTTAACACTATAAAAATGCTATTTTAGCATGAATAATGTAATAAATGTTATTATGCGTAGAATATAGGCTATTATTGCAAAGTTACGTAAATAGCTCAAAAATTCAAATATAATTATATGAAAAATAGAGTAAAATGTTATAAATCATATAAATAGATGTAAATAATAAATTTGGATGATTAAGTCATCACAAAATAATTTGAAGGAGTAATTAATAAATATTTGAGTAATTTAAATGCAAAAAAATCAATTTTAAAGCCTTAACAAATTAAGAAAAATTACAGAAAGTACTTATATGACTCTTGCAAATTGGTGATGATTCAAGAATGATATTTTAAAAGTATATATGATATTTGTAAAAATATGAGGGCAAAATTGGGTATCAATAACAACACGAGGAGAGATCCTGCTACCCACGAACGCTGAAGGGGTAACCAAGACCACCTCATTCGAAGTGGTAGACGGCGATATGGGTTACAATATAATCCTCGAAATGACATGAATACATGAGATGAAGGCCTTGCCCTCAACGTATTATCAACTATTGAAATTCCCGACCCTGGAAAGAATAAAGCTGATAAGAGGAGATCAATCGGCGGCAAGAGAATAAACGCAGTGTCGATCTCCAGTAGCAAAGGAAAGGAGCCCAGCAAATAGCAATTACCGGAACCGACGCCTTCTGGCCTGACCAATGAAGATGAAGGCGAGGAGTCGTCGAAATCCCACCAGGTGCCGAGATACTTTCAGGTGCGAGGGGAGACAGATGCAACCAAGTCTACTGCAGAATAACTTGAGCAAGTGGCTTTGTTCGAAGAATTCTTGGAAAGGAAGTTTCACTTAGGAACAAGACTCAATCCCGAACTCAGGTCAGGACTTATTAATTTCCTTAAAGCTAATGTTGATTGTTTTGCATGGTCGCACTCGGATATGACAGGCATCCCGTTAGAGGTGGTCGTGCATAAGCTAAGCTTGGACCCAAATTTCCCATCGGTGAGGTAGAAGAAATGCCCAATAGCTGAGGTCAGAAACAGGTTTGTTAAAGAAGAGGTAACTCGGCATCGGTTCAATCCAGGAGGTAAAGTATCCCGAATGGTTAGCTAATGCAGTTGTGGTCCTAAAGAAGAATAACAAATTTAGAATGTCCGTAGATTAGACTACATGGATAAATTAAAAATAATTTTACATGATGAGTGCATATTAAAATATTTTTTTCTTAAAAGCATGTTGATTTGCGAACCTTTCGTTGCTTGACGAGTGTTGAACAGTGCTTGGCGTGCCCTACAGACTCGTTCCCATTGTCAAACATTGATCAAATGATTGATGCAACGGCCGGGCATGAGTTAATTAGTTTCTCGATGCCTACTCCGGGTACAATCAAATCAAGATGAACCCGGAAGATCAGAAAAAACCTCATTCATAATGAAGTTTGGCACATATTGTTATAATGTGTTGCCATTCGGGCTTAAAAATGTTGGGGCCACTTATCAGAGGCTCGTGAACAAGATGTTCGAGAAGCAAACAGGAAAAATAATGGAAGTATATATCGAAGACATGTTAGTCAAGTCTTTGAATGCAGATGATTATTTGAAACACCTCCAAGAAACCTTCAATATCTTGAGAAAGCATAACATGAAGCTCAACCCGAAAAAATGTGCATTCGGGTTTGGCTCCGGTAAGTTCTTGGGGTTCTTGGTCTCACAGAGAGGGATCGAGGTAAATCCCGATAAAATCGAAGTCATCAAAGACATCCTGGACCAGCTAACGGGTGTAAAAGAAGTACAGAAGCTAACCGAAAGATTGGCCGCTTTAAGCAAGTTCACCTCTCGATCCTCGAAAAAATGCCCTCACTTCTTCTCACTTCAGAAGAAGAAGAACAATTTCAAATGGACTTCGGAATGTCAGCTGAAAGACCTGAAATGCTACCTATCAAGCCCCCCGCTACTAATCAAAACCGGGGGAAGGTGAATAATTGCTGATATATCTAGCGGTCTCAGAAGTAGCGGTAAGTACCGTTTTAATCCGAGAGGACGAAGGTACGCAGTTTCCTGTCTATTATGCTAGTCAAAATTTCAGGAGCAGAGATTCGCTATCCGCACCTCGAAAAGCTGGCCTTAGCTCTCGTAATCGCCTCTCGAAAGCTTAGCCTTATTTTCAGTGCCACCAAGAGTTGTTGTGACAACCTTTCCCTTGCGAAATGTTCTTCACAAGCCTGAGTTGCCAGGCTGGTTGGATAAATGGGTAGTCGAAATTAGTGAAATTGACTTTGAGTACAAACCCAGGACTAAAATCAAGTCACAGATTTTGGCCGATTTCGTGGCCGATTTCAATCCTGGGTTAATGCTCCTAGCTACTAAAGAAGCGGTACTAGTGTCGAAAATGACATCAGGAGTTTGGATCTTGTTTATTGATGGATCTTCCAATCTAAAAAGGTCCGGGATTGGGGTGGTTCTAATCACTCTCACGGGGGAAACCGTGAGATAGGCCATTAAGATTGTTCCATTAACTAACAATGAAGCCGAGTATGAGGCTTAGGTCGCGGGACTCAAATTGGCTCAGGGACTTGGCTCCGAGGTCATAGAGATCAAATGTGATTCCCATCCGGTAGCAAACCAAGTGTACGGGGTTTTCGACACAAAGGAGAAACGCATGCAACATTATGTGAATAAAGTTCAGGCATTGCTTGCACAATTCAAGGAGTGGTCGATCACACACATTCCGAGATAAGAGAACGTGGAAGCAGATACATTGGATAATTTAGGGTCGTATACGGAGATGAAAGGATCTGACTCCGGCACTGTCATCCAACTTCTATATTTGGTATTGGATGTGGATGGCTATTGTGAATTGAATACGACCAACCTATTCTAGGACTGGAGAAATGAGTTCGTCGAATATCTTCGGCATGGCGAATTGCCCAAAGACCTGAAGGCGTCTCGGGCATTACGCACCAAGGTGGCTCATTACTGCCTCATGGATGGGAAATTATATAGGAGATCGTACCAAGGCCCGTTGGCCCAATATTTAGGAGCCTCGGAGGCGGACTACGTGATGAGAGAGGTCCATGAAGGAATTTGTGGGAACTATTCTGGTACAGATTCATTAGTACTAAAGTTGGTTAGAGCAGGATACTATTGGCCCGAATGGAACAAGCACTACTAGAAATCCGATAATTAGCGACCAAAAATACTGACCAACTTTGGTCGGTTATGGCCAATTACCAACCAAAATGCGACCAAATACGCTTGGACGGTATTTTGGTGGTCGCTTTGGTATACCGACCAAAGTTGGTCGGAAATTACCGACCAACGTTGGTCGGTAAATTAAATTCAAAAAAAATATTGCAAAAAAAAATCGGCCAAAGTTGGTCGGTTTTTTCCGACCAAAGTTGGTCGGTATTTTAATTATGTAATCAAAAGATTCACCTCTGGGAATCGAATCGGGGTGTGTATTGTGGCAGGATACTATTCTACCACTAGACTATTGGTGCATTTTGTTTTAAGAATGTCTTTTTTTTTTATTTATACTCTTTAATTGTCTTTTTGCACGAAAATAACCGACCAAAGTTGGTCGGTTTTATTAAAAAATAAAATTACCGACTAAAGTTGATCGATTTTTTAAAATGACCGTCCGAATTTACCAACCAAAGTTGGTCGGTTTTTTTAATATTAATTTTTATTTATTTTAATTGCAAAAACCGATCAAAGTTGGTCGGTTTCTTGAAAAGTAAATTTCGCGGAACTCAAAAATAGTTTCCAGCATTTTTGCGCCAAAGAAAACCGACCAAAGTGGTCGGTTTCGTAAAAAAAATAAAAAATTAGAATATTTTGAAAAACCGACCAACTTTGGTCGATTTTTGGCCGGTATTTTTACCGACGAAAGTTGGTCGGTTTTTGCCAAATTTCTAGTAGTGAATTAAAATTAGCTAGATATGCACAATGTTATATGAGCTAATTTTTGAGTTATTATGTTCAAATATGTAATATGATCATATTGCACTTAATATTTTCTTATAGATCAAATTCTCGGTGTGTTCCATGACGAGATAGACGGACGTTAATTCAGAGAAAGAGAAAGAATGCTAAAGAGTATATAATCTGATGTTTTTTCTTCTTCTTTTAATCATACAAATCAGTTATCAGTCACCATGAAGCTTAAAGCTCATAACAAGTTATATACATTGCAATATATTAAAGCGAACAATTATAGTTACTTTTCAACCTTTATATAAAAAATAGCTATTGTTATGGAGTTATATTTGTGAAATTCCAAATAATAAAATGCAATTATAACATTTAAAAAAGAATCAAATACAGTTAATTAATCGGGTGAATATGGTATCTTAGGATTCTTAAGTTTCTTTTTTTGTATGTCAGTTGTTGACTGATTTATTTATTACTACTTTGTAAAAAATTTAACACTATGAGAAAGTAATTCTTTTTAGTTTTAGCTATATGTAGTACAAATCTTAAAGAAACCAAATTTTATAGCTAAATCAACCAAAGGAAATAAATGAGAGAAAAGAAAAATAATAAGATAGGAATTGTTCCATATGAAAGAACAATGCGAAAGAATAGAAGATCATACAAAATTTAAGAATTCACAAAGTTCTCACTTTTCATACAATCTAAATAACTTTAATATATTGCATGCCCAAACATTTTACACCAAACACTCAATTTCCGAAAGCCCTTCTCCCAGATCAGTAAATTATGTGCAATGCAAGTCAATTACAACATTAACAAACAAAGAGCAAAATGAAACTATCAGGATAAGATTGAAAATAGCATCAATCACAATTGAAAAATTGTACTAGACAAGCAACTGTATATCAGCCACCTTTAGTTTAAAAGTAATTAAAACAAAATACATGGATGCCACAAATCATTTCTGCTTCTCTCTCAACAGAAAAAGACATGACAATGACAATCGCTAACATATGTAAAATAAGTCTACGAAATTAAGGACTTTGTAAACATGCATGATCGTATTTATTAATTATTTATATAGAATTGTATGGCCAGCCAGTTAAATCCTACAGAAAAAAAGGGAACAAACAATAACAGAAGCTAGGGAACAAACAATAATCAAATGAAATGATTCATAAAAAGAAGGGCAAAAAGGAAGAAGGAAGCAAACGGAAGAAGAAGCTCTGCAACCTGCAAAACAAAAGGAATAAATAATAGAATCAAAGGCTCCACAACTTATTGCTTAAATAAAGTAAATAAAATTTTCAGGTTTATGATTTTGAAACCCCATTTTCGAAGGTAGGATCCTGGCTCAAGGCTTTACCTTCCCCTACAATTTGTCTAATGTTATTCAATATCCTAATAACATTTGCAGCTAATGAAGACTACCATGATCCTTCACTTATATGAGAAAATTAAGGAGTTTCAATAAAATTAATAGTTTTGGAACATGAAAAGTTTTGGAACCAGTCTTTTTATCTTCCTCCTTAAATAGTGTAATGTGTTTAGCAAAGAATTTTTAAATAAGCTAAACTGTAAATAAATGAAGAAAAACGAAACAATGAGAAAAAGGACAAAATGCTTTTCTAGTAGCCTTTTAAGAAGTGCCAAAAAACAGAACATGAATATTATAGTAACAATCTCTTCGTTTGCCCACAGTTTCAAATTACTTACATGGGTTGCCTCATTCGGAACAGAAGCGGCTTCTCGGGAGGTGGCCTCCTGAGTCGGAAGGAGATCGGTCTCAATGCTCTTTTCCTCGGTTCCTGCTTCCTGGCAGGGGTCGAATCGTGAGTGACAAAGATGTTGTCATTTTCAGACTCATCCCTGAGTCACCGAAGCGAGTCAGAATCCGGCACCCGAGAGTTGGTGTTCTTCTTAGGCTTACGAGCCCGGGAAGCTGCCCTCTTTTTTTGGCTTCACCTCGGTACGTGGAGAGCACGAAGACTTTCTTTTCCTCTTCTTCGTCGCCCTCGCGGCAGCCCTGGGCTGTCCCATAACGGAGGGATCAACGAGCAAAGGCGCACCCTCGTCCCCTTCCTACGGCGTATGTTCGGTGGTCTTAGGCAAACCTGTGAAGAAACGAGAAGGGGTCAAAGTTACGTATGTTCGGGGCGAAATAGTAACTATTCTGAGAGCAGCCTTACCATGAGAACGGGCCTCCTATCGGCCCTTCGAAAGCTTACGCCACGATCACTCGAAGTATGACATCTTAGTACAGATGCCTTCGATCCACTCCTTGAGATTGGGAACCGCATTAGGAACCCGAGAAACAGCTGCACGACCACAAATACTGATGGTGAGAAAGGAAACAAAGGAAACTTGACACTTAAGGAAAGAGTACACTTATGAGATGCATTCCACTTCTCTGGAAATGGCACGAACTCGGGAGGGATCAAATCTTCACTTTTTACCCGAACAAAGTGCCCCTACCAGCCTCGGTCTCGATCCTCATCCATGCTCGAAAAGGGAGCCTTGCTGGCCTGGCGAGTGAGCTTGATTAATCCCTCTCGAATAATTCAGGGACTGTATAGACGGAGTAGGTGGTCGAGGGTGAACCTAGGAGATTCGGTGTTGCTCACCAAATAACATAAGAGGATCACGATCCTCCAAAGAGACGGGTGGATTTGCCCAAGGCACACCTCGTATCTCTTGTAAAAGGCAAAAACTACTGGGTCTGCCGGACCCAGAGTGAAGGGGTAAGTGTAAGCACTTAAATACCGCTTCACAAAAAAAGTAATACCGTCCTTAGGCTCGTGGACCACCATGCCCTTACCTCCCCATTAATAGTCCTCTCAGACTATGGGAAGGGTATCTTCGGTAATGGAGCATATATATCTCGATGCCCCTTCACCTCAGTCTTGCTTGGATGAGGCCTTCTTGAGTTTGAAGTCGTCTACAATGGAACAGCCCGCGGGAATAAAGCTTTTCATGGGGGGCTCTGGGGCCACTTCAGTAGCAGCCACTTTGGGAGAAACCACCTTGGGAGCAACCGTCTCAAGATTAACCACCTCGGGAATGGTCGCCTCGGTACCTGTGGCTGGGTGGGAAGATGACGAGGCACCATGCTGAGGAACTGATTTGGAAGTCTTAGCCATCGTGATCTGGAAAATAAGAAGATTTGAAAGGAAGATATGAAGGTTGAAGGAAAAGTATGAAGGTTTGAGGGAAAACGTATGAAGGTTTGAAGGTAGAATGAAGATCTGAGAAAAACCTAAGAACAGTTATGGTGATTTGAAGATCAAAGGTAAATGGATGAAGATATGAAAGAGTTAATATACTCTGGACAGTTCGAACATAAAAGTTAGGATAGGAAAGTGGAAGAAGTACAAAAGGTCAAAGCGTTTATAGGAGAAAATGTAATCAATATGCGAAGTTTCACATTCGGAGGTGACCAGCCGATGATTGACACATGTCCGAAGTCAGAACGACACGACTTATGGGATGTTTCGGCTTATTCGTCGTCTCCGTTGTAATGTACGAAGGAAAGAGATGAGGTTCATCTATCTTTTTCCATCATTTCGATGAATCTACACTCTGAGAAACAAGGGGAAAATCTGTATACCGGTGAACTCGGGTTCAGCACACACCACGAGTTAGCTGTGAGTCAAACGAGGTAAGAAGTATGAATGTATGAGATAGAGATTGAATCCGAGAACACTTTGAATCGAGCCTGGAATAGGGTGCTCGCCACCGGGTCTGACAAGACAACACCCCCTGAACCAAGAACGAGCTCCGAGACCTCGAAAAGCACTACAAAAGGTTGTACACGACTAACAGAGGGTCGTGATATTTGCGCTCAACCGGATATCACGGTGCGGATTCGCCCGATGTTGGTAGCGTATCAATAATTGATGTATAAGGAGGATTTTTTCTTTTATAGAATTGTACTAGGGGTAAGACTCCCAAACTGTATAAAGGGGAAGATTTTTATTCAATACACATATTGTAACACGCATATAAAGGCAATACAAATTTATTTCTCTGCTTTCTAGCTATTGAAAGGTTTTTATTTTAATCATAGTTCTTGATACACATTTGGCTTCGAATCAAAGGTCCGGTCGAGGGCAAAACTATTGTTAAGCTTAGATTCGAGCCCAAACTGTACGTTACAACTGGTTTGGATATTTATTTTATCCTTAATCCATTTATCTATAAAATATCCTTAAAATCGCATAAAAATTTAATTGTTATCTATTTTAAGGTTAAACATAATGAACCCTTATTTTAATCTACTCTACGTAAATGGCGGTACTGCAACCATGCATACATAGGTTGGAAATACTGCAAAGGCAAACTAATGCCATTATACAAGCTACATATTGTTGATATCAAATTTTTTCCTCATATATTTTAAATATGCATATATATTTTCAAAATAGTGCACATGCATTATTATTAGATTTACAAATATGCATAAGTGTTTTTATAATTTTTTTATAATTTTAAAGGCTTTAAATCAATTTATTTCAGCATTTTTTATTATACAAATATTCAATAATTATCCCTCATATTATTTTTATAATGATTTAATCATCTAAATTTATCATTTATGCCCATGTAATAATTAAATATTTTAATTGCGTTTTTAAGGCTAGAATTGCACACTTTGCAATAATAGCCCATATATATGCATAATTACATTATTTATATAAAAATTACTTTCTATATTTTTATAATGTCGAGTAATTGTTTTAAATCATTTATATGCACACACAACATTTTTACTATTTATTAGTTATTTTTTATAAATTATTTACTGATTTAATTGAGTATTTAAAATCTAGCCCTTTTTCTTAATTGATTTTCGAACCTAGCCCAATTATATACACCAGCCCAATACCCTAATACCCATTAACCCTAACCCAATTACCCCAGCCTAATACATTAACCATCCTAATATCCATACCCGTTCAACCCAGACCCATACGCAATTAAACCACCCGACCAAGAAACCCCTTAAATTAGGACCGTTGATCTCTGAGATCAACGGTCCATATTACATCCGCTTTTTAAATATCCTCCCCAAACCCTAGTCATTTCATACCAAACGCCGCCCTTAAGCACTCTCATCTCCCTCCTTATCAAACCCTAAAGCCGCCGTCTCACCCAAACACCCCAAGAATCCCTGTTCTAATGGAATTCTCCCACTACCCCCTTACCTTTCTAGGGATCTTCCCTTATTTAGCACCCCGATTATGGAATAACTTAGGTAATTGCCTAAATATGGCAAAGTAGCCCCATTTGGTTCCGTCTAAATCTGTGTTTACCTTTTGAATCTGGACAATCTCAAGTCCAAAGAAGTTATTTGTAACGATTCTCTCATAACTCTATTGATTCGCTAAGCCCTAAAGGTTAGGGTTTCAGATCCTCTATAATCTGAACCAAATCTGGTTCAAACTCTGTCTTTTAAGAATTTTCTTCGTCTATATTTGCTCTGTTATTTGTGGATCTATTAATTTTTTACCGATTATGTGATTTACTTAAATCTAGGGTTTGAAACCCTTTCTTTTACTCGAATTAAAACTGATTCGATTACGAGTTTCCTTAAATAAACTCTTATATATGTTTATTTGGTACGAATCTGTGTTATTCTCCTTTTGTTATGGCTGATTTGGTGTTCTACCCAAAACTAGGGCTTCACATCTTTCTAGATCTAATTTTGGTTTTCGATTTCTTAATTACTTTTCTTTAATATTGCCGTTTATGTGTCTCTATGCATTTTATTACAACTATTTGTTACTGCTGCTTGTTACTTGCCCTAAATTTGGGGTTTTGATTCTTTAGAATCAAACCAAATCTGTTCAATTCTAGTTTTCTTTTTGAATTCTCCTGTCTACATTATGTACCTTATTTTACTGCCAATTTTTGGTTTACTGAAAATTAAGGTTTGAAATCATTTACTGATTTTCCAATACTTCTTCCTTCCTCATATGTGACTAATACTTTCCTTATTTACCATGAGACTGCTTGTTTGATTTACTGAACCCCGCATTATTTACTCTGTGATTTCTTTCTTTCCTTATTCATATGTGCTTGATTACTTCCCTTATTTGTCTTTCTAGTTGAGTACTATTTAAACCCATCGCCCCTTTCCCCTTAAAGGACAAGACTCAAACTCTCCTATTCTCACTACAAAAACGTAAGCTCTCTCTTGCTCTCTCTTGTTCTCATTTTTGTGCTAAGTGTCTCTTGATTTTGGCCGACTGAAAGCCAAGGCCAGAATTATTCTGGAACCTCATTGTTATTATATACTTACTTGCTTTCTCACTTAACTGGTATGCTCTAATCTTTGCAGTTCCATTCCCTATGCTTTGCTTGACTGGTCTGTTTCAATTCCTAGCATGATTCTAACCTTTATATGATTATGTGATCTCATTTAGTAATATTGTTAACTTAAGACTAAGTCATTCTGAATAATATGAATCCCTTTCATAGTTTAGCCAAAGGTTCAACTTGTTTCATGCATTGTTGTTAATTCTACACCTATTTTGAACATTGCACATTACAAGCATGTAATCAGTTAGCTTGTTCCTTAACTCATCTGTCATGTTTGTTTGAATTCAAATGTTTCTGCCTAACTACTTCTGTGATTAAGCCATGATTGTCTTAAGTACTAGCATGAGTACTTAGCTTAACTAGACTTCAACTTATTTGAACTATGTGTTTAAGCATGAACTCTGTGTGTTCCCTTGGTACAGTTTTGCCTGCAACTCTATGTTTCGAATCCCGTTTCTTCTGAAATTCAACTATTTTTAAAACCTACCCTCCCTCTTTTACATACTCTTAGTCCCCTAGGTTCTCAACCACCCAGTGTAAGCACTGCTTAGGGTCCATGAGACTCCTTTGAACTCTGACACACTGGGGGCTGGTTTTCCAATCTCTCATGAACTCTTTTTCTGAATATGTGGTTCTGGTGTGAGCATTGCCCCGGGGCCCTGAGGCCCTTGGGAACTTTGACACACTGGAAGCCTTGTTCTAATGTGCTATGGATGAATCATTGTATTGCTTCAAAGTTGTTATGTGGTAGGCCTGGTTCCCAGGTTTATTTGTGCGTCTGAAGGCTCCCTATAGTGTAATTTATACCTTATTATAATTCATTCGGCTATTCTGCTCTATAATAACTATGTAATAACAGATTTGGGATATTTAGTAAAGCTGGGGGGTTCTTCTTATATCTTTTGTTAAAACTGGGTAGAAATCCTGCCTATAGGATTCCATTATGCTGATTGAATTATGTGAGTATTATACTGTGTTTAGAAATCCTGCCTATAGGACTTGCATTATCATGTTGATTCTGTATTTTACATTTGCATGCTAGAGATCCTGTTTATAGGATTTTCGTTCAATTCTGTGCATTAGAAATCCTGTTCGTAGGATCTATACATGTTTTAACAAATGTTCATTAGCAAGCATGCCTATAAGATTTTGTTAACTGTCCTCCCTTATCTGTTTAATTTTTGCCCGTACACAGTTGATAGACATCAGGCCTATAGGATTTAAATCCACTCAAACCTAGAAATCATGCCTATAGGATTTAAATTGATCCATCAATAGATATCATGCCTATAAGGTTTAAGTCAATTCGGTAACTAGAAAGCATGCCTATAGGAAATAAAATCTATCTTTACGAGTTAAAATCAGTGGTAAGCTTAGAAACTATGTCTATAAGTCTGTAATTAATAAGCTCATTGAAATCATGCCTATCTCCTGTTGATCAATTCTGAATTGAATCGTTATTGTCAATCACTTAGGCAACATATCTGTAGGACTTAATGATGATTCTAGGCTTATAATTGTGACATATTATTGCCCGAGGTGCCTAGATTCATGCTGAATAAAATCAGTAGGCAAACAAATAGGTCTTAATGCTCGCCTTAACAAAGCTGTCTCTGCACTCTGTTTTTCCATATAGATATCCTGCCTATAGGATTCCAAAATTAACGAAATTTGTTAATTCAATTGCGTGCTTTTATTGTCTTTGTGTGTAGATCAATGTGAGCCCATACTTGTTCTTTATTTGAAAGTCCTATTTGTTTTGTTTGTCGCCTAGATTTCACATTTTTAAGTGACATAGGTTGGTCTAGAACTATCCCAATTAGAGGTCCTAATACCTCCTGGGCCATAGGTAAGGGACGGGTAGTGCACGCATAAGGAACGAGCTAGAAACTACTAGAACGCGTAGGTAACAACTTAAAGAAAGTAATTGGGTAGTAAGGAGATGATAGCCCGTGCGCTAATGCTGTGAGTAACACCCCGACTTGATGGAGTTATAAAGTATTGCATTAAATGATCCTATAGGCTAAAACACTTAGGACCACCCCCTTATACTCCCGTTTAAAATAAGTTGAATATTGTATTTGTCCGAATTGTTTTCTTCCCTTTTGGACTAATTCTCTTAATTTAAGTTCGGTCGGGACCCACCGCTGTGGACCTCGAGGGGTGCCTAACACATTTTCCTCAAGGTAGTTTCGAGCCCTTACCCAATATCTGGGGACTTAAACTGGTTATTTGAGTTAATTTCTCTAGGTGCCCTAATTCACCTTAATCCGTTAGGTGGCGACTCTTCCAATTCCCTACTCTCAAAAAAGAAGTTGTCCTAGAAATGTCGAAACCCGATTTCGCGAGAAAAAGGGGGCACGACAGTATGGCGACTCTGCTGGGGATATCTTTAGAATCTTACCATAACGAACTTGTTTGTGAATTTGTCTTTAAGCATGTCTTTATCATTCCGTTAATACTTGCACGCCCCTTCCCCTTTCCACTTTATGTGAATTTATTTGCCTATCTTCATTCATTTATGATTTCTCTTCCCTGTTTTATCACTCTTACTACGGAAACTAACTTGTCTCCTTGTTTTCTTTCTTAAATGTCTTAACAATTATTAAATACCGCATTTTATCATTTATTCATCGTGCAAATACTTGGCAACATGTTATTTACTTTTTGTATAACTTTATGCTAAACATCATATTCCATTCGTGCGTACTAATACCATAGCGGCGCTTGATGAGTGTCCGCGATCTTCCTAAAATCACCCTTTAAATTTGGAAAGGCTTATTTGCGGTAAAACTAGTCGATCAGCGGTGCAGTCGACGGTTCTATGCCTTTCCCTCTCAAGTTGTCTGCTTGAGGTTACCAATCTAGACTTCTATAGAAACATTACTCTGATAATAACTGCTCATGCATCATGATCAAACCTAGCCTGGGTTAATATATTGTCCGCATAATAACCCTCTAAGAAAGCCTTGTCCAAAGTCCACCGGGATTTCCATAATCCAAACGGACGCAACCACGATATGTGCATTATTTGGAGAGATAAATGCCGACGTGCTAATCATTAATGTGTAAGTAGTCGAATCCGGAGGGGGCAAGGGTCTAACTCTATTTTTTTTTTTGGTAGAAAATGAGGCACGAAGTCCCCAGGTTCGTCATGGTCCGAAGTATACCACCGTTGTTGTTAGATTGGTTGGAAAACCTTTCGCCGAGCGACAAAAATCACATGAAAAGGGTTCTTGGAAATCTACCTTCCTTACTGGACATCCAACAAAAGAAGATGGTGATCGAGGCTGCTAATATGTTCTGGGATGGAGAAAGAGCTGTATTCCGTTTTGGCAATATAGAAATGACTCCTCGTTTGGAGGAAATAGGAGGATTTGCTGGATTACCATGGGATAGTCCGGGCCTACTGGTACCGGAAAACCGCACTACTAGGGGGTTTCTGAAGATGATGGGTCTAAGAAGAATGATGACTTGGAATGACTGAAGAAGTCCTACATACGCTTCGACTTCCTCTATGAACGATATAGACATAGCAAATCTTACCTTATCTTTCATGATGAATTCTCCATCACTTTCCTGGGATGGACTCATCGTAGGGTTTTTGTATTCGTTGTCTACTTTTTGGGTATGATAGTGTTTCCAAGATAAGGCGACGGAATTCACACCAGGTTAGCCATGGAAACCAAAGCTTTAATTGAAGGAATTGAGGGACAAACCTATACTATTGTTCTGATGATTGTAGCAGACATATACCGGGCTCTGGATCATTGCAAGAAAGGGTTCAAACATTTTGAGGGTTGTAACTTGCTACTGCAGATTTGGTTGTTAGAACATCTTCAGAGGGGTCAATACCGCCAATAGTATCAACGGAGACCATGGAACGATCACATAGCTTTCCATCATCCTAAAAGAATGACCTTTATCCAGACAGATTTACACAACCAGAGAATGCTACAGAATTGGCACAGTTTTTCAGTAATTTGACCGAGGACTAGGTTCACTGGATGTTCGAGTGGTTCCCTACCAATGAATTCATCATCGAGTCCAGGGATGTTCCGCATTTGGTGTTGATTGGGTTAAGGGGAATACATCCCTATGTTCCTATCACGGTTATCAGACAAGCTGGTAGAAAACAAGTCATACCACGAGTCACCAAAATAAGTCATTACAGAGCCGATTTTCAGGGTGACGCCATTCCATACAAATATGAGGCCCAGCACATGTGGCACTTCAAGATTATCATGGAAAAGGATACCATCGAATCAGATCGATATCACGCAGGTCATGTGTATTTCTACCCACCATGGTTAGAAGATAACATAGCAGGAATAGTTGAGCCAGGGGTTGGTCAAGGAAACAGGGTCATAGATAAGGTTGCTGAAGCACAAGTGATGTGTGAGAGGCTACGCAAGAGAGTCCTTGAATCCGAAGCCAGGCATTTGGAGCAACACAAGTTCGACAAAAGTCAATTAATGAGTTGAAGGAAATGTCTACAAGATCGATAGAAAGGATAGAATATTTGGAGTAGGGTCTAATGGAACTGGAAGGGAAGATGAGGAAAAGGGTCGCAGACTATCAGAAGGCAACGAGGGAGGACACCTAGCAAGGGCATACCTGCTACTGGACATGCACGACCTGGGGAATTTGATTAACGGAGCCAAGAAAGTAAAATACGAGGAAGGTCCCTCCTAGACCAAGTAGATTAGATTTAGTTGTTTTTTTGAAACGTTTTGGATGTAATAAGGCAAAAGCCATTAGTAACTCATTTATTTATTGTCGTTTTTAGGTTCGTCTTATTTATTACATTAATGAGATGAGGCATTTATCGGCATTAAATCTCTCCAAATCTACTTGTCGCTAGGCCTACCTCGGGCATAACGAGGTTCCCCAAATTAGGATGCGAATATACGTTACTGCAAACGTGTTTAAATACTGCAAATACTTTTCAGAATCCTTACTAACTTGTTTACCTTTTGCATTTTTCTTTATTTTGATCATTCTCATTCCCCAAGGTTGGTTCGCACATAATGGCATTGTCAGCATACCACACCAGATCCAGAGGCCCTCCACGTCCTCCTCCTCCAAGTAATCCGAAAGGCAAGGGAAAAGCTAAGATGGATGATATGAGTGGTATCCGGAAGGAAAATGCTGAGAATATTGAAACTTCAGACGATCGGAGTACTCCAGCCCAGAATGATTTGGTCCTACGGTTGGAACATAAAATACTAGAATTGCAAGGGGAACTTGAGCAGGTCAACTTGGCAAACCTTTCCCTCACCCTAAACATCCCAGACATTAACCAACAAAATGCTCAAAACCCAACACCACCTCAAAGCACACTAAACCAACGTCCTAAAAATCCTCCCGCACCCCATCAATACGCAGCGCCTCGCCAAAATCCTAATCCTCCACCAATACCCACTCCTCGTCAACATCAACATCTTCCTACTCAATACCCACAAGCATTTACCATACTCCACAGAATAACCCACAACCTATCCCTGATCTGCATAATTCAACTAATGATCAGCACTACACTCCAACCCCCGGCACCTACCAAAACAATACCATATACGTGGAAACCTTACCCCACCCTACTCAGCCAATCTCATACACTCCAGAATCCACCTAGAAGGACCTGGTCATTAAGAACATGGCAGAGGAGCTCAAGAAGCTCACAAGCCGAGTCTAGGGTGTTGAAGAGGCAAAGGAATTGGAGGTCTAAATTATGAGGATCTATGCATTCAGCCAGATGTAGAACTGTCGGAGGGTTACAAACCTCCTAAGTTTGAGATGTTTGAGGGAACGGGTGACCCTAAGGTACATTTGAGAACACTGTGATAAGCTCGTGGGAGTTAGGAAAGATGAAAGGATTTGCATGAAGCTGTTCATGAGGAGTCTTACTGGAGATGCCCTATCTTGGTACATAAGTCAGAATCCTAAGAAGTTGGTCAATTGGGTAAGCATGGCGTCGGACTTCATGGACCAATTTAGGTTTAACACAGAGAATGCACCAGATGTCTTCTACATACCAAATCTCAAGAAGAAACCAATGGAGACTTTCCGCGAGTATGCTACTCGATGGAGGTCAGAAGCTGCATTGGTTAGGCCGGCACTAGAGGGAGAGCAGATGAAATTTTTTTTCGTCAGGGCCCAAAATCCACAATATTATGAAAGGTTAATGGTCATCGAAAATCACAAGTTCTCCGACATCATCAAACTCAGACGAAGGATTGACGAGGGGATCAAGAGTGGGATGGTAACCAATTTTGAGGCATTACAGGCTACGAACAAAGCATTACAGTCAGGGGGTATATCAAAGAAGAAAGAAGTAGGGGCAGTGATGGTGGCCCAAGGTTCAAAATATCCAGTCACATACCAAACACCTCCATCCGCATACCAACCTTCACCTCCCAGATATTCTCAACCCGCTACCGCCTATCACACTTATAACACCCAGCCGGCCTATTACCATTCACCTCCAACCCGTCAAAACTATCAAAAACCCATACCCAATTTTGATCGTAGGCCGCCCAGACAATACACCCCTATTGCTGAACCCAGTGACCAACTATATGAAAGATTGAAGGCTGCCGGATATGTTACCCCTATTCCTGCTGTTGCCATGGAAAACTCCTCCTAGTGGGTCAACCCAAACAAAACATGTGTATACCATTCTGGCATGAAAAGGCATACTATTGATTAATGTCGCACTCTAAAAGACAAGATTCAAATCCTGATTGGTACCAAAGTCATACAAGCAAAGGAAGCCATAGCAAATGTCCGCAATAATTCCCTACCAGATCATAGAGGTGAAGGAGTAAATGTAATAGAAACCAATGAAGAATGGGATCTTGAAGGGTCGTGTGGGGTTATTCGGGAAGGTGATGACCCTAAACCTGTAGTCACGCTCATACCTATTGTGGTACAGATACAGCCACCTGTCGAAGTTGAAGTAGCCGCATCAGTCCCATTTAAAATTGAAGTAACCGCACCTGCAACTACACCTACTCCATTCGAAGTAGAAGTAGCCACAGCCTTCACTATGACGGTGGCACCCACACCACCTTTCAAGTCCAACGCCATACCCTGGGATTATGTTGCCGAAGGTAGGAGAAAAGGAAAAGCAAAAATGGAAGAGTCTGGTGCTGCACCGGGGATGACCAGAACTGGAAGGATCTAGACACCAAAGAATTTGGGAGGAACAAGCAAGGAAGCTGCTGCCAAAGAACCCGTTATTGAAACTGGCCCAGATGATCTTTGGAGGAAAGTACATGCAAGAGAATACTCTATCGTTGATCATCTGAACAAGACTCCCGCCTAGATATCCATCATGTCGCTGCTACAAAATTCTGAGGCACATAGGAATGCTCTGATGAAGGTGTTGAATGAAGCTTATGTGCCTAATAATATCACTAGTGGAGAGATGGCCAACATGGTGGGGCAAGTACTAGAAAGCCACAAGATCACCTTTCACGAAGATACCACCTGAAGGATTAAGTCACAACAGGGCACTACACATCACAGTACTGTTTGAGGACAAATTCATCGCCAGAGTCTTAATATATGGGGGTTCAAGCCTCAACATTTACCCATTGACAACTTGGAAAGAGATGGGTAAATATTTCCATGAGATACGAGCAGAGAGTATGAATGTGAATGCATTTGATGGGTCTTAGAGGGCCACAAGTGAGGAAATTAACCTTTGTTTGCAGATGGGGCCGACTTGGTTCGAGGTTGAGTTCCAACTATTAGACATATCTACTACAATCTTTTACTGAGGTGACCTTGGATGCATGCCACTGAAGCTGTGGCTTTTACGCTACACCAGGCTGTGAAGTTCGAATGGAACCATCAAGAGGTAATCATTCACGGAGATGGAAGTAATCCCATTTACACCAGTCAAACTGTCCCTGTTGTCGAGAGTAGAAGAAAGCCGGGTGAAGAAACTTATCACCTCATCGATCATGTCAATGCGATTGAGAAAGATAAATGGTGGAGTAGAAAAATAGAAAGCATACTCGCATGGTCAGGGTATGAACCCGGAAAAGGGCTTGGGAAGAATCTCCAGGGCATCACTAAGCCAATACAACCGTAACGTAACGGTACTACCTTTCGATATGGGTATAAGTATACCTGGCAGGAGTATGATGATTGGTCGCCACAATGGCGTGGTCCCTATTACCCTCTCGAGCAGCCAGTGCCGCATCTGAGTCAGACCTTTCACCAGGCCAACACAATATGGAGATCTGCAGAGGAGGAAGCTTTTGCTGGGCTGAGGAACCTGTTTCTAGAAGATGAGGATATAGATTGCAATGTGATAGTTGAGGAGGAGGAGGAGGAAGAAGGCCTCACCATTCAGACAGTGGAGAGGGCAGCATTTCTCAGGAAATGGACCGCCACGCTATCAAGGGCTAGACGAGTCCCGGGGTGGCATGGCTACTAATGTTATTTGAAAAACAAAAAAAGTCTTTTTAAGCATTTTGTTTTTAAGATATCTTCATTTCAGTAATTTTTTTTGGAAAACATTGTTTTGATGTCATTCAGACGATATTTCATTTAACATTTCAGCATCTATTAAATAATTTGATGTTTTATTATCGTTATCTTTCATATCTTCCTTCTACAGCATTACTATTTCTTACATTGATGAACCAACGGCCGTGACATGTAATAAGACAATGCGACATAAGGATAGTGGCTCGGAAGAAGAGGATGAAATACCTGAGGAAGTTATCAGAGAAGTCCAGAATTTTGAGAACAAACCTAAGTCCAACTTAGACGAAATTGAGGCAATCAATTTGGGAAATTCCTAAAACATCAAAGAAACTCGCATAAGAATTCACCTATCACCGTCAGAAAAGAAAAAATACATTCGTTTCCTGAAAGAATATGAGGATATCTTCGCATGGTCATATGATGACATGACTGGCCTGAGCACATCCATAGTGGCTCATAAGTTGCCTACCAATCCAATGTATCCGCCGATGAAGCAGAAACTTAGAAAATTCAAACCAGACATGAGCCTAGAAATCAAGGAAGAAGTCACTAAGCAGATCAAAGATAAAGTCCTCAGGGTAGTTTAGTACCCAACCTGGTTAGCCAACATCGTACCGGTTCCGAAGAAAGATGGGAAAGTCAGGTGTGTGTTGACTATCGGGATTTAAACAGAGCAAGTCCCAAGGACGATCTCCCACCACCAAATATACACATTCTAATTGACAATTGCGCCAAGCATGAACTCCAATCCTTTGTAGATGGCTTCGCGGGTTATCATCAGATTTGGATGGATGAAGAAGATGCAGAGAAAATAGCTTTCATTACACCATGGGGGGTATACTGTTATAAAATGATGTCGTTCGGTATGAAGAATGCTGGGGCCACCTATATGAGATCCATGACAACCATCTTCCATGATATGATACACAAGGAAATAGAGGTATATGTCGACGACGTCATCATCAAATACAAGAAAGCCATAGATCACATAGCAAACTTGAGGAAGTTCTTTGACAGGCTACGGAGGTACAATTTAAAACTGCCCCGCAAAATGTGCATTCGGGGTTCCTGCTGGAAAATTGTTGGGATTCATCGTCAACCGCCGAGGAATTGAGTTGGACCCGTCAAAAGTTAAGGCTATCCAAGAGTTACCACCACCAAAGAGCAAGAAGGACGTGATGAGCTTCTGGGGATGCCTCAATTACATCAACCGCTTCATAGCATAGTCCACAGTAATATGTGAACCCATCTTAAAAATATTGAGGAAGGACGCTGAAACCAGTTGGACTGAAGATTGTCAAAGGGCTTTTGACAAAATCAAGGAATACATGTCCATGCGACAAGTCCTAGTCCTGCCAGAACCGGGGAGACCTTTGCTACTCTATCTGTCCGTACTAGATGGGGCTTTTGGCTGTGTTTTGAGACAACACAACGAGACAGGAAGAAAGGAGCAAGCCATATATAACTTAAGTAAGAAGTTCACACCTTTTGAAGCACGGTACTCTCTGCTAGAACGCACTTGCTGTGCTTTGACTTGGACAACTCAGAAATTGAGGCATTATTTCTGTGCTTACACCACATACCTCATATCAAGGATGTATCCTTTGAAGTACATCTTTCAGAAGCCTATGCCCACTGGGTAGTTAGCCAAATGGCAAATATTGCTGAGTGAGTTCGATATCATCTATGTAACTCAGAAGGCAGTCAAAGGAAAAGCTTTGGCAGACCATCTTGCTGAAAATCGTGTAGGTGAAGAATACGAACCACTGAAGACGTATTTTCATGACGAAGAAGTGTCATTCATAGGGAAGGACATTGCTGAAGCCTACGACGGTTGGAGAAGACGGAGCTGCAAACTTCAAAGGAGTGTGTATTGGAGCAGTTTTGGTGTCAGAGATAGGTCAACATTATCCGGTATCTGCAAAGCTTAGGTTTCCGTGCACCAACAATATGGCAGAATATGAGGCTTCCATCATGGGACTCAATTTGGCCATCGACATGAATATACAATGTTGTTGGTAATTTGTGATTCTGATCTCCAGGTACATCAGGTTCAAGGAGAATGGGCTACGAAAAACACCAAGATACTACCATACATGTATCATGTGCAAGAACTGATGAAAAGGTTCATGAAGATAGAATTCAAACATGTTCCAAGAATCCAAAACGAGTTAGCAGTCGCACTGGCTACTTTGTCATCAATGATACAACATCCAGACAAGAATTTCTCCCATTCCGGTGAGGATCCATAATCAGCCGGCATACTGTGCCCATGTTGAAGAAGAAACTGACAGATAACCCTGGTTCCACGACATCAAAGAGTACTTGGCAAAAAGAGAACACCCGAAGCATGCGAACCATACTCAGAAATGCAAACTTTGGAGGTTGTCCAATCACTTTTTCCAAAGCGGAGGAACCCTGTATAGAAAAACTCCTGATCTAGGACTATTAAGGTGTGTTGATGCCAAAGAGGCTTCCAAATTGCTCGAGGAAGTACATGCTGGAACCTGCGGATAACATATGAACGATTTTGTTCTAGCCAAGAAGATACTCAGAGCTGGATATTTTTGGATGACTAAAGAAACAGATTACATCTGGTATGTCCAGAAATGCCACCAATGCCAGATACATGCATACATGATATGGGTACCACCAAATGAGCTCAATGCAACAAGTGCATCTTGGCCTTTTGCTGCTTGGGGAATGGATGTCAACGGTTCGATCGAGCCCACTGCTTCAAACGGGCACAGGTTCATTTTAGTGGCCATCGATTACTTCACAAAATGGGTAGAGGCTGCATCTTATAATAGTGGAACCAAGAAAGCCGTCGCAGATTTTGTCAGGGATCGTATTGTTTGTCGGTTCAGGGTCCCCGAGTCCACTATCACTAACAACGCCGCCAATCTCAATAGTGATATGATGAAATCCATGTGCGAAACTTTCAAAATCAAGCACAAGAATTCCAGGGCATACAGGACTCAAATGAACGGAGCCGTGGAAGCTACCAACAAGAACATCAAGAAGATACTAAGGAAAATGGTAGAAAATCACAAGTAATGGAACGAGAAGTTACCATTCACCTTATTAGGATGCCGTACCGCAGTCCGCACATCAACCGGGACAACTCCCTATTTGCTGGTTTATGGTACCAAAGCTGTCATTCCCGCCGAGGTGGAAATTGCTTCTATAAGGATCATACAAGAAGCCGAACTCAGTGACGCAGAATAGATAAGGAGTCGCTATGAGCAACTAGCCCTCATAGATGGGAAAAGAATGAACGTAGTGTGTCATGGTCAGCTTTATCAGAACAGAATGTCCAGAGCCTTCAACAAAGGGTCAGACCAAGACAATGCACACCGGGGTAGTTGGTGCTGAAGCGAATCTTCCCACATCAAGATGAAGCCAAAGGGAAATTTTTGCCTAACTAACAAGGTCCTTACATGGTTCATAGGGTACTAACAAGAGGAGCGCTCATACTTGCAGAGATGGACGGAGAAGTCTGGCCGAAACATATCAACTCATACGTAGTCAAGAGATACAATGTTTAGATTGTTTACATTCCTTAATCTAATGTAACTGAACTACGCTTGACCTGATTCCCATTTAAGAGGGGATACGTTGGCAGCCCTGTGGGTTTGGTCACATCTTAATAAAATCTTCATTTCCCCCAGAACAATAAACTTGGGCAGAATTTTGAGGAAGGCGCTCAAAATACCGGAATAAGTCCAGCCGACGTCACCATATGTAAGACAGTCAGAAAATCGGTTAAGTAACTAGAGCAAAATTTTGAGAAGGATTCTCAAAATTCAAGAGCTGGTCCAACAAACTTCGTCACACGCAGAACGACCGAAGAATCACTTACTAAACTAGGGCAGAATTTTTTGGGAGGACCCTCAAATTTCTAACTCAAAGAAAGCCGCAATGTCTCTAAATGTGTTGCAGTCATTAGTTCATCTAATTTACTTGATATTATATACCACTATGTTTTCTAAAACGATTCTATTTCATCAATAAGTGCATATTTTCGAAAACATTATTTCTATGGTAGCCAGGCATTACCCAGGGCAACTCGAACAGGATTTCCCGAGCAAAGCAAAGCGAAACATGCAGACAAAGGCACGAACCAACCTCCCCCTACAAAACTGACAATTTTTCTTTGGATGCAGGCACAATAAACATGACAGGAGCATTCGCAAGTATACAAATACCAATAAGTGCATATTTTTCAAAAACATTATTTCTATTTCATCAATAAGTGCATATTTTTCGATAACATTATTTCTATGGTAGCCAGGCATTACCCAGGGCAACTCGAACAGGATTTCCAAAGCAAAGCAAAGCGAAACAAGCAGACAAAGGCACGAACCAACCTCCCCCTACAAAACTGACAATTTTTCTTTGGATGCAGGCACAATGAACATGACAGGAGCATTCGCAAGTATACATATACCAAAATCACTATCTTCATAACGCGTGAGGCCGCCAAACGCAAATATATCTCCAGATAAGAAATATTCTGCTCCTACTCACTATTTGTCCATTTGCACGAGACTAAGCCCTGTCTCAATACTTGCATAAGGCTAAGCCATGCCTCCCTACTTGCATAAGACTAAGCATTGCCTTCTCTTTGCATGAGACCAAGCTCTATATCGATCCTTGCATGAGGCTAAGCCCTGCCTCCATATTTGCGTAAGGCTAAGCATTGCCTTTTCTTTGCATGAGTCTAAGATCTGTCTCGATCCTTCCATGAGGCTAAGCCCTCCCTCCCTATCTGTATAAGGCTAAGAATTGCCTTTTCTTTGCATGAGACTAAGCTCTGTCTCGATCCTTGCATGAGGCTAAGCCCTGCCTCCCTATCCGCATAAGTCTAAGCATTGCCTTCTCTTTGCATGAAACAAAGCTCTGTCTCAATCCTTGCATGAGGCTAAGCCCTGCTTCCCTACTTGCATAAGGCTAAGCATTGCCTTCTCCTTGCATGAGACTTAGCTCTATCTCGAACCTTGTATGAGGCTAAGCCCTGCCTCCCTATTTGCATAAGGCTAAGCATTGCCTTCTCTTTTCATGAGACTAAGCTCCGTCTCTATCCTTGCATGAGGCTAAGCCCTGCCTCCCTATTTGCATAAGGCTAAGCATTGCCTTCTCTTTGCATGAGACTAAGCTTTGTCTCGATCCTTGCATGAGGCTAAGCCCTGTTTCCCCATTTGTATAAGGCTAAGCACTGCCTTCTCATGAGACTAAGCATTGTCTCCCTTTGCATAATTGTTCCTCTATTCTAAACCTTGAATTATCCTCTTCTCTCGGGGCTAAGCTCTACCCCCAAAAAAGACTAAGCTTTGTCTTGTTATCACCTTTGACATCATGTCTCTGCACTTCATAGGCTGATGTATAGCCAGCTTGTCCAAAGGCGCCATAGTCCGAAGGCATCATCCTCATAGCCTGAGGACACCATGTAATGGCATGAGGATCTCTCAATACTACACATCATTATTCAAAGGCTTCATGGTTCAGAGGCACCATTCTCATGGCCCGAGAATATCATTTCATGGCCTGCGAATCCTTTGTCTCATGATTCATGGACCGGGACGTCATGGTCTAAAGACGTCATCCTTGCTGTCCAAAGACAACCTTCACGGTCCAAAAGGGAATTTGCATCAGCTTTAAATTCTCGCAGTAATCTATATACTTGCATGCATCGTGTTTTAAGTTTTGCAGGTAATTCAGGAGTTAACCTTTCTTCAAACGGGAGCAACCTTCGCTCCGGTTTCTGCTCATACTATTTATACCCTGCCATTATTTCAAACGTAGCCGATTCCCATCAATTACTCTCCTTTACTCTATGACCGTTCAAATATCTGCCCTGTGATACATCCGTTATGCTGCGGACTCATATTCATAACTCCGCATAAACCCATCCGATACTATCCTTCCCAAGAGGAACCCTTTCCCAAATATACGACCATTCCTATAAAAATTCCATCGGTTTCATTCACCGTTGGATTAAGAACTACACACGGCCTGATTCTTGTAAAACCAGGGATATGTAGGCAGCTCGGAGACCAGGGTGCGGCCTACATTTTTTCAAATCACCCTATTCGGTCAAAATTGGTCATCATGTCTTTACCCCACAACTCTTTCATCCTTTCCGGGTAAAAAGGGGCAGCTGTTGATACCCAATTTTTCCCTCATATATTTAAAATATGTTTTAATAATAGTGCACGTGCATCAATTTATTTCAGCATTTTTTATTATATAAATATCCAATAATTATCCCTCTTATTATTTTTATGATGGTTTAATCATCTAAATTTATCATTTATGCCCATGTAGTGCTTAAATATTTTTATTGCATTTTTTAATTACATTTATATTTTTTAAGGCTAGAATTGCACACTTTGCAATAATAGCCCATATATATATATGCATAATTTCATTATCTATACAAAAATGACTTTCTATATTTTTATAATGTCGAGTAATTGTTTTAAATAATTTTTATGCACAAACGACATTTTAACTATTTATTAATTATTTTTTATAAATTATTTATTGATTTAATTGGGTATTTAAAATCTAGCCCTTTTTCTAAATTGATTTTCTGACCTAGCCCAATTATATACACCAACCCAATACCCTAATACCCAATACCCAAATACCCATTAACCCTACCCCAATTACTGCAGCCCAATACATCAACTAGCCCAATATCCATACCCGTTCAGCCCAGACCCATACCCAATTAAACCACCTGATCCAGAAACCCCTTAAATCTAGACCGTTGATCTCTGAGATCAACGGTCCACATTTCATCCGCTTTTTTAATATCCTCCCCAAACCCTAGTCATTTCATATCAAATGCCGCCCTTAAACACTCTCATCTCCCTCCCTGTCAAACCCTAAAGTCGCCGTCTCACCCAAACACCCCAAGAATTCCTGTTCTAATGGGATTCTCCCATTACTCCCTTACCATTCTAGGGCTCTTCCCTTATTTAGCACCCGATTCTGGAATAACTTAGGTAATTTCCTAAATATGGCAAAGTACCCCCATTTGGTTCCGTCTAAATCCGTGTTTACCTTTTGAATCTAGACAATCTCAAGTCCAAACAAGTTATTTGTAACGATTCTCTCATAACTCTCTTGATTCGCTAAGCCCAAAAGGTTAGGATTTAGGATCCTCTATAATCTCAACCAAATCTGGTTCAAACTCTGTCTTTTAAGCATTTTCTTCGTCTATATTTGCTCTGTTATTTGTGGATCTGTTGTTTTTTTACCGATCATGTGATTTACATAAATCTAGGGTTTCAAACCCTTTCTTTTACTCGAATTAAAACTGATTCGATTATGCGTTTCCTTTAATAAACTCTTATGTTTATTTGGTACGAATCTATGTTATTCTCCTTTTATTCTGGCTGATTTGGTATTCTACCCAAAACTAGGGTTTCACATCTTTCTAGATCTAATTTTGATTTTCGATTTCTTAATTACTTTTCTTTAATACTGCCGTTTATGTGTCTCTATGCATTTTATTACAACTACTTGTTACTACTGCTTCTCACTTGCCCTAAATTTGGGGTTTTGATTCTTCCGAATCAAACCAAATCTGTTCGATTCTGGTTTTCCTTTTGAATTCTCCTGTCTACATTATGTACCTTATTTTACTGCCAATTTTTGGTTTACTGAAAATTAAGGTTTGAAATCATTTATTGATTTTCCAATACTTCTTCCTTCCTCATATGTGACTAAGACTTTCCTTATTTACCATGAGACTGCTTGTTTGATTTACTGAACCCCGCATTATTTACTCTTTGATTTCTTTCCTTCATATGTGCTTGATTACTTCCCTTATTTTTCTGTCTATCTGAGTACTATTTAAACCCCTATACCCTTTCCCATTAAAGGACAAGACTCGAACTCTCCTATTCTCACTACAAAAACTTAAGCTCTCTCTTGGTCTCTCTTGTTCTGATTTCTGTGCTAAGTGTCTCTTGATTTTGGCCGGCTGAAAGCCAAGGCCAGAAAACATGTCATCAAGTCTTGTAGAACTTGATAAAGAGGAGCGGAGATGGAATGAAAGAAGTAATGAGAGAGCCTAATTCCCTCCTGACCGCAGATAGCTCCGGTGGCCCCCGCTTCTGCCTCTATCAGGCGGTGACACCCCCCCTCCACACCCACAGCATAGAGGAGCTACTCCAACATCTGCTTGTGAGGAATATCCATTCTAGAACAATCATTTGATTTGAAATTATTCTGGAACCTCATTGCTATGGTATACTTACGTGCTTTCTCACTTAACTGGTATGCACTAATCTTTGCAGTTCCATTCCCTATGCTTTGCTTGACTGGTCTGTTTCAATTCCTAGCATGATTCTGACCTTTATATGATAATGTGATCTCATTTAGTAACATTGTTAACTTAAGACTAAGTCATTATGAATAATATGAATCCCTTTCATAGTTTAGCCTAAGGTTCAACCTGTTGCATGTATTGTTGTTAATTCTGCACTTGTTTTCAACTTTGCACATTACAAGCATGTAATCAGTTAGCTTGTTGCTGAACTCATCTCTCATATTTGTTTGATTTCAAATGTTTCTGCCTAACTGCTTCTGTGATTAAGCCACGATTGTCTTAAGTACTAGCATGAGTACTTTGCTTAACTAGACTTCAACTTGTTTGAACTATGTGTTTAAGCATGAACTCTGTGTTCCCTTGGTACAGTTCTGCCTGCAACTCTATGTTTTGAATCTTGTTTCTTCTAAATTCAACTATTTTTAAAACCTACCCCTCCCTTTTTTTACATATTCTTAGTCCCTTAGGTTCTCAACCACTCAGTGTAAGCACCGCCTAGGGTCCATGAGACTCCTTTGAACTCTGACACATTAGGGCTGGTTTTCCAATCTCTCATGAACTCTTTTTCTGAATGAGTGGTTCTGGTGTGAGCATTGCACGGGGTCCCTGAGGCCCTTGGGAACTTTGACACATTGGAAGCCTGGTTCTAATGTGCTGTGGATGAATCATTGCTATGCTTCAAAGCTGTTATGTGAAAGGCCTGGTTCCCAGGTTTATTTGGGCCTATGAAGGCTCCCTATAGTGTAACTGATACCTTATTGTAATTCATTTGTCTATTTTAGTCTGTAATAACTATGTAATAACATATTTGGCGATATTTAGTAATGTTGGGGGGTTCTTCTTATATCTTTTGTTAAAATTGGGTAGAAATCCTGCCTATAGGATTCAATTATGCTGATTGAATTATGTGAGTATTATATTGTGTTTAGAAATCCTGCCTATTGGACTTACATGATCATGTTGATTCTGTATTTTACATTTGCATACTAGAGATCGTGCTTATCGGATTTTCGTTCAATTCTGTGCATTAGAAATCATGTTCATAGGATCTATACATATTTCAACCAATTTGCATTAGCAAGAATGCCTATAGGATTTTGTTAACTGTCCTCCCTGATCTGTTTAATTTCTGCCCGTACACATTTGATAGACATCAGGCCTAAAGGATTTAAATCCACTCAAACCAAGAAATCATGGCTATAGGATTTAAATCGATCCATCAATAGATATCATGCCTATAAGGTTTAAGTCAATTCAATAATTCAAAAGCATGCCTATTGGAAATAAAATCTATCTTTACGAGTTAAAATCAGTGATACGCTTAGAAACCATGTCTATAGGTCTATAATTAATAAGCTCATAGAAATCATACCTATAGGATCCTGTTAATCGATTTTGAATTCAATCGTTATTGTCAATCACTTAGGCAACGTATCTGTAGGACTTAATGATGATTCTGGGCTTATAATTGTGACATATTACTGCCTAAGGTGCCCAGATTCACGTTGAATAAAATCAGTAGGCAAACAAATAGGTGTTAATGCTCGCCTTAACAAAGCTGTCTCTGCACTCTATTTTCTCATATAGATATCCTGCCTATAGGATTCCAATGTTAACGAAATTTGCTGATTCAATTGCGTTGTTTTGTTGCCTATGTGTGGAGGTCAATGTGATTTCACATTTTATGTAACATAGGTTGGTCTAGAACTATCCCAAATAGAGGTCCTAATACCTCCAGGGCCATAGGTAAGGGACGGGTAGTGCGCGCATAAGGAACGATCTAGAAACTACTAGAACACTTAGGTAACAACTTAAAGTAAATAATTGGGTAGTAAGGAGATGATAGCTCGTGCGCTAATGCTATGAGTAACACCCCGACTTGAGGGAGTTACAAAGTGCTGCATGGAATGATCCCATAGGCTAAAAAACTTTGGACCACCCCCTTACACTCCCGTTTAAAATAAGTTGAATATTGTATTTGTCCAAATTATTTTCTTCCCTTTTTAGACTAATTCATTTAATTTAAGTTCGGCCGTGACCCACCGTTGTGGACCTCTAGGGGTACCTAACACCTTCCCCTCCAGGTAATTTCGAGCCCTTACCCGATCTCTGGTGATGTAAACTGGTTATATGAGTTAATTGCTCTAGGTGCCCTAACGCACCTTAACCCGTTAGGTGGCGACTCTTCAAATTCCCTACCCTCGAAAAGGAGTTGTCCCAGAAATATCGAAACCCGATTTTGCGAGAAAAAGGGGGCGCGACACATACTAGTACGAATTGTTCTTTCTTGCTTTAGAACTCCTAATTTATTGATGTATGAAGAAATTAATGGCTTTATTTACTCTAGAAATAACATGATTTAGGAAGGCATGTTAATATATAGATGGAGCTGGTTGTATGGGGTAAAATTGATAAACGACAGGTGGATGGTTGACGAGTTAACACGTGGAAACAAAGATAAGTAAGATACGAGTCAGCAAATAGCTGGAACCGGTTACGAACATGTGACCGGTGCTGAATAAGTTCGAAGAGATTGAAACCGAGGACAAAGATCTGAAGGGAAGATATTGGTTGGGAAAGACAACATTCAATGAGCAGTTGTTACAAGGAATCTTTGCGTTAATATCCAACGGTTATTCAGTCATCAAGAGGGGTTCTTTTTGGGGATCTTTTCTCCCTGAATTGAGCTATAAATAGGAGAATTCATGTTCATTGTAGGACATGACACATTCTGTATGCAAAAAAATGCAAAACTAGCTCTTATCACTACTAGAAAATCCCCAAAAACCGTCTTGCAATTTTCGACCAAAGTCTGTTGAAGAGAAAACCGTCCACATTCGCTCGAAAATGGACAAAATAAAAATTTCCCTTTTTTTAAATTGAACCGGCTGAAGTTTGTCGGTAAATTTGGTGCCAAAACCCAAAAAATACAATTTGTCTCCATATTTGAACATTTCAACTGAAATCGGTCGGATAGATAAGCCTAGAAAATATTTTCCAATTTACCGACCAATTCAATCGGTATTGAAGTCAAACTTTTGGTAAAACATGAAAAATATATACAGTATTTTTAAAATATAAAAATAAATAGAGTTTCTGACCGATTTCGATCGGAATCTTGTTTTAAATTAAAATTTATTTTATTTCTCCAATTTTCGATCGAGTGTGGTAGGTATATTAATTTATTATTTTTATTTTTTATGTGGAATTATATATTCCGACCGAAGTCGGTTGGTACAGTTCGGTAAAAATGGTCAAGGTTTGATAATTGTTTGAAATTTACTTTCAAGATTAATATAATTAATATCCTAAAGAAAAAAATATCACACTATTATTTTTCGTTACAAAGAATAAGCATACTAAAATAATTATTTTACCTTTAAATTATATTATATAAATAATTTGTTAGTGTTTAGGGGTCATGGAGACAGAGACTCGATTGCTTAGACATTTGGCCTCAAGATTTACTTGTGGAATTTGGATCATCTCGTCACTTAAACTCAAGTATGATTCATATTCTAAATCAAATAAAGTGATTGAATGTGTTATCATATGTTAGAGTAGAATTGGTTCACCAATTAAGATCAACTCAAGTTCTCGAACGGGCTATTGCTCAAGTATAAGAATATTAAGGCATGCAAGTGCGTCATACAGAAATATAAATTTCTAGAAGTAGAAGAAATGATATAGAATATAAACCTCGGACGGCTATCAAGTCATAAGTTTTAGGCGACTTCATGGCTGACTTTAACCCGAAAATGATGCCTTTAGCTGCTAAAGAAGCAGTACATGTGTCGGGGACCATCTCCAGTGTAAGGACCTTGTTTACGGATGGGGCATCCAACGTAAAAGAATCCAATCTTGGGATAGTATTAATTACTCCTTCAGGAGAGACCCCGAGACATGCCATTAAAATTGTTCCTTTGACTAACAATGAAGCCAATTATGAAGCTTTGGTTGCATGACTTGAATTAGCCACGGGACTAGGTTCCAAGGTGATTGAAGAAAAATGTGATTCACAACTGGTACTGAACCAAGTATATGGAGTCTTTGACACCAAAGAAGAGTGCACACAGTAGTACTTGAATAAGTTACAGATTTTACTTTTCCGGTTCAGGAGAGGTCGATAATTCATATCCAAAGGGAAGAGAATGTGGAGGCAGACACATTGGCCAATTTAGGATCATCCACGAAAATGAAAGGAGCTGATTCCGGTGTAGTTGTTCAATTGTTGCATTCGTTCTTGGATATGGATGGGTATTGTTTGACCGACCTAATTTGGGATTGGAGAAATGAGTTATAGAGTATTTTAGACACGGAAAATTGCATGAAGATCCTAAAGCTTCCCAGACGCTACGAACTAAAGCTAGTGGTTATGCCTTGTTGATGGACAATTATACTGAAGGTCATTTCAACGACCGTTGGCTCGGCATTTAGGGACATCGGAGGCTAATTATCTGATGAGAAAAGTTCACGAATAAGTGGGCAGAAATTATTACGGTGCGGACTCGTTGGTTCTTAAACTAATATGGGATGGTTATTCATTCCCCCGAATAGAACAAGATGCAAAGGAATTTGTACAAAACTTATGATAAGTGTCAGTTTCATGCACAATTAGTGCATCAGCTGGCAGAGCTTTTGTATTCGGTGCTAGCACCAGTGGCCATTCATGAAATGTGGGATAGACATACCTGGCCCATTACCTCAAGGGCCCGGGCAGGTAAAATTTCATTTCGTTTTAACTGATTATTTTACTAGATGAGTTGAGGCAGGTTCTTATAAAAAGATTGGAGAGCGAGAACTGATTGACTTCATATGGGATCACATCATTTGTCGGTATGGAGTACCAAAAGAAATTGCTTGTGATAATGGGCCACAATTTATAGGTTTCAATGTCACAAAGTTTTTGGAAGGATTTAAGATCAAAAGGATCGCATCTTCTCCACACCATCTAAGGGCCAACAGACAAATGGAGTCATTTAACAAAGCTATAATTCAAAATCTCAAACAGACATTATAAGATGCTAAAGTTAATTGGCCAGAAAAGCTACCGGATGTGTTATGGGCATATCGAACAACAACGAAGTCAAGCATGGGAGAAACACCGTTTTTCCATGTGCATGACACGAAGGCTTAGATTCCGGTGGAGATTTGGGAACAGATCATAAGGTATTCCCAAGCAAACGAGGAAGCAAATGATGAAACATGCTGATTAAGCTGGATTCTTTTTTTAAGAACATAGGAATTCAACATATGTGGGGATGGTAGAAAAAACCAAAGGATGGAAAGATATTATAACCGTAGAGAAAATCTTTGATACTTTAAAGTAGGAGATTTGATTTGTGTAAAGTGACTCAAATTACCCGACATGTCAATGTTGGTAAGCTAGTACCGATGTGGAAAGGGCCTTGCCGATTTCAGCTATAATCGGTAAAGGTTCATATCAGTTGGAAAATTAAGATGGAATAAAATTGCCAAGCAATTAGAATGTGACTCGCCTTACAAGGTTTTGTTGTTGAAGATCCTTGTTGATACTGAAAGTATGTGTTGCACTCTTTTTCCCTTCATCTATTTTTAATCCCAAGTAGGTTTTTCTGGCAAGGTGTTTAACGAGGCATCAATTTAAAGCACATTACGAAGAAGGATCGTCGGCGATAATAAGAACTCCAGTGTTTGTATTCTCATACTTAGCATCCGAATACTAGGGGAAACCATTATATATTAGAGCACTAAAAGTTCCATGAAGATCGGGGACTGTTAAAATCGAGAGCTGTATCTTATTAAGACCGGAGATTGCATGGTCAGCCCCGAAGAAATAAGTTGTACAAGTTAGCCACATGTATTGGTAGCTTTATTTACTTAAGCAAATGAATAATTGTGTAAATCTACTTTTGAAAATAGAAGGAATAAATCAAGGTCTTTTTGTTTATATCTTATTTCTTGTCCGAGTGATACGTTAAGATATTTTTCATTTTTAAGTTAGTTAAACATCAAATGCTTATGCTGCAATGAATAGGAGACATCCTCTTCAAGAGCACGGTAAACATAAGGGCAACTCTCATAGTCAAAGGGTAGACATCGAAAGTATGAATCCCCGGGATTAAAGTCATCGGATGTTAGAAATTCCTAAACTTTATCAAATAGTAAAAAAAATATTTTACATACAAATTGGCCATAAGATGTCTTTTATTTCTCAAAACGCCGAACTTAATAGAAGTTTTTGTATAATTACAAGACAGATATATATTACATCAAACAGTTTTGCGGGCGGAGTGCGAAGGAAGAGAGGTATCTTCTGCATCTTTTGCAGATGAAGGCACTTCCGTATTCGGTTCAATATCTTCATCCTTGTATTCTTCTTCAACTTCCTCTTTGGTTCCCCAATACTCAGAATCTGTGCTCGAGGAGTGTTTAACCAAAAAATAGGATTTTAGTCAAAGCTAGAATTTAGAAGAATCGGTTTACTGATAATCGAAAAAGTAAATAAAGAAAGAAATTTTAGAATAACCAAGTATGAAAGCTGGTAAATCAAAGTATATTCCAATAGTCACCTCTCTCTACAATTGTTTGTTTCTTCCCTTTTTATAGCTCTTTTGGGATACCAGCCTTACCTTTGTCATAATAATGCTATTATGGGCAATTAATGACTTTAAATGTTACGTTATGCAATCATATACATTAAATACATATTCTCTAACGTTTCCAATAATTAATACTCATTAAATGCTGTATCTGGGCTCCTTTTTGCTGTTAGATTCATTCCTTTGATTCTTCACTATCTTTGAGTTTCAAATGTCTTGAATAGGTACGAGCGTTGAATTACTTGTATGACTGCTCGCACCCCCTCCATTTAATTTACTCGTATCTGTTGTTGCTCGTATCTGTTAACCAACCTTATTTCTTTGACTATTTGACCAGTCTATATGTCATGACACGTCACCATATACATTAATATAATTTTCCCCAATACAGATAGTCCCCCCGCTTTTCATTTATTCATCAGTTTGAATATTTGGGAAGTGGAATTCATTAAGGGAGAATTTTTGTCACCATTAATGCTCTGACAGAGTTTGACGCTTTACTTATTACTTTCATTTAATGCGCTGGACACGTGTCATCCTCTTATTGGTCATACAGTTGTGCAGCACCTTCTTAGGCTTTCTTTTCGGCTTCCCTATCCACGAAGTGTCAGTTATCATTATTATGGACTTCCCATCACTATACTCTTTCCTTCTGACGGTCATTCACTAGTATAAATATAACTTCCATCTTTGTCTTCTACCATTTGAAGCGTATTGAACACTTTAATTTTTCAAAACTTTTATTCACTTCTTCTTCATTTCAATCTTCTTTGTCATGGCTTCTCTAAACCCTAACCCTAGAAGAACTCCTATTTTAGACAGCTTTCCCAATGCTCCCGTTAGGCATAGAAGAGGTGGTGGTGGTAGACTCCGTAGTTTAGGATCTGTTCGTGGTGGTAGTTCACTCACACCTTCTTCTAGTTCTGGCCCTTCTTCTAGAACTGGAGGTTCCCATTCTCAAAGGTTTTCTTCCAGAAACAAAGAATCCTCTGAACCCTTACGCGAACCTTTAGTGGAAGAAATAGTTCCAACGGACTTATCTTTTTACCATGACAGGGAATCTCTCAGAACTCAAGTCGTCTCTTTAAATCGAGTTGATACTTATCCTTCTCAAATTACTGACCCTTTAATCCCCATAGTTTGTAGAGATTGTCATTGGAATGATGATTTCCCTATCATCATTCCTAATCCAAATCAAAGAATCACCTCCTACATTACTGGATTTTCTTTTGTTTATACGTATCCCATTACTTTAGGGTTTAAACCAGCCACTGATCCAGTTATTCTGGATTTTTGTCGCTTTTTTAATGTCAGCTTGGGTCAAATTGGCCCAATCGTTTGGAGGGATGTCGCCTGCTTAAGGCACCTCACTAACTTGGCGGATGCCGAATTTACTTTTCCCCACCTAATTCATCTCTATTCCCCTAGGCTTTTTCGCAACGGCATTTTTACCCTAGCAGCCAGGAGCAAGAGGATTTTAGTGAGCCCTGAGGACGATAAAGACCGTGGCTAGTATGCCCGGTTTGTTGCTTCCCCCACTGCTGGTTTAGTGGGTGAAAATAACGTTCCCTTCCCCGAGAAGTAGAACTTTGCACGTTAGTGTTAAATCTTCCTCGTGCCTTTCCCTTTCAGGTTTTATCACCTTTTCTAATGTCACTTCTTTTTCCTTTCTCAGCAACCATGGGTGTCGTGGAAACCGGGCCCTGTTAGATCATATTTTAATGATGCAATTAATATGCATGTGCAGGAGTTCAAAGAAGTAAAAAGGAACTGTTGGAACGACTATGTCGAACAAGGAAGGAAATCATTCAGAAGGGAAGCTGCCTGAAATACTTACGATGTACAAGGAAAGAAACAGTACTACATCAGCAAATCAGGATTAGCTCCACGATTTTGGGAAATCAAATCTGCCATAATTGAATAAAGATTCAACGCAATCTGTGATTGACGAGTCAGATCAAATCACTGAAGAACTATTAAAGCTAGAAGATCCGGACGACGGTCAAGATTGGAAGGTCCAACAATCAAGGAAGAATCCTGTCAAACCCGTTATCTGCCGAAGGAAAAGGTCTGAAGAGAAGCAACAGATAGTTCTTTATTCTTGGAAAGAATCAACTCTTTCCAAGGATCAAAACCCTTGGGTTGACAAGCCTTCACCATTGATCCTTGTATAAATTCACAGTGTAACTCCATCCTTAGTATACTTTGATCAAACCAAAATAACTCTCTTCATTCTACTGCAAACAAGCATAGTAGCCTATATAGATCTGCTGTGTAACAAGTCAGGGATAGAAAGAGGGCATACAACTGGTTAGGCATTGTATCAAACGAGTGCTAGAGAAACTGAGCGACATATATCAAATCTGTACTCGAAAGAAAACTTATTCACTTGAAGAGAAATCCCTTGCAACCCAAGGGGACTGGATTAGGATTCACATTGAATCCGAACCAGCATAAAAATTCCTGGTGTCTTTGAATTTTTGCATTTACTTTCTTCTTATTACCTCCAATTACTATATCTACAAGATTGCCATATTTAGTCGACTACTTAAGTTTTAAGTCAACTTGTTAACGATTAACTTTAATTATCTACAATTCACCCCCCCTTGTACTTTCAATTGGTATCAGAGCAAGGCTCACACTTTTGTTTTCTGCTTAACAGCTTGTGAGAAAAAGATCATGGCAAATCAGGTTATCATAGGAGCTCTCTTTCAGGAAGGAACTTCACAAGTAAGGCCACCTTACTTCAATGGACAACATTTTTCCCACTGGAAAATTCAAATGGAAATCTTCACCAAGGCATACGACGTAAAGGTGTGGAGAGTTATCAAGAAGGGAAACTATCCACTGCCTGCCAACACTCCACCACTCGCTGATCCTGATGACATAGACTCATACAGAAAAGAACAACTGGAAGCTGTCCAAATAAATCACAAGGAAAGAAATCTACTTCACAATGCGATAAGTAGTGAAGAATATGAGAAAATATCTAGCTGTGATACAGCCAAAGAGATGTGGGACAAACTTGAGGTTACCTACGAAGGTACCAGCAAAGTAAAGGAAACTCACATCAATATGCTAGTTCACGACTATGAACTGTTCTCAATGTGTCACGACCCGGATTTCCCATCCTCGGGAGTCGTGATGGCGCCTACTAATAGGAGCTAGGCAAGCCAATTAGTTTAACATTTCTCTCAACATCATTAACAGTATAAAGAAGAACGAGGCAATTAATATAAAGGCGGAAGTCTCGATACATAAATAACTGAAACCAAGTGCGGAAATTCAAATACACCCCTACCCAGATCTGGTGTCACTAACTCATGAACTTCTACCGAATGCTAAAAACAAAGTCTGAATAAGAATACAGTACTGTCTGATCCGATACAAGGGAAATCAAACGAAGGACAGAGATAAGAGAGACTCCGGGCCATGCGGACGCCAGCAAGCTACCTCAGAAATCTCCGGACAGAAGTAAGCTCCCAACGCTCCTACTGCTGACCAAAGGATCCTACTCCGGTGCTATGATCTGTGCAAAAAGCACGGAAGTGTAGCATCAGCACAACCGACCCCATGTGCTGGTAAGTGCCTGGCCTAACCCCGGCGAAGTAGTGACGAGGCTAGACAGGACCTACCAAAAGAAAACAACCTGTGCAGGTATATATATATACAAAGGCAACAGAAATAACAACAGAGAATATCAACTAAAAAGTGGAAGGGGGCATGCTCGGGGAAAATACAGCGAATACATATCAACGGATATAACGACGAAACTATCTCAATACCATAGCTCATATATAAGTGGTCGACGCGCCACACGATCCCATTTCTTAATTCATAAGTGGACGGCGTGCCACACGATCCCATTTCATAATATATAAGTGGACGGCATGCCACACGATCCCGTTTCATAATAGATATATAAGTGGACGGCGTGCCACACGATCCCATTTCATAATATATAAGTGGTCGGCGTGCCACACGATCCCATTTCATAATATATAAGTGGACGGCGTGCCACACGATCCCATACCATAGTTCAAAATGTCGGGCTTTGTAAAGGAGGCCCCATTAGGGAAATACGACAACATAACACTTTAACTCGGCAAGGGTACAGCTAACAGCCCAAATATCCCGGCAAGGGAGAGTACATAATAATAGTCTACACGTCCCGGCAAGGGAATAATCACAACACATCCTATTTTAAATCACTTCTTTCTCAACTATCACATTCTTGTTCGAGCCAACGCTCCAAAATATACCAATCACAATTCTTCCTCAACCGTTCACATTATATGAAATTTACAAATTAAACAAGAAGGTTGTGTCACTTCATTCGAATTATAAGCAATTAAGACTCATGGTCATGCTAGACTCCGGTGCATAGACAACAGTCACCATGCCTATACACCGTACTCCACATTTAGCAAGTAGCAAATAACATCCTAATCCTATTCCCTCAAGCCAAAGTTAGAACAAACACTTACCTCTGTCCAAGAATAGCGATCAACTCTCTAATACCGCCTTTCCTCTACAATCCAATTCCGGAACAATGATATCTAGGCATAATTAGTTCAATAATATCAATAAGGGCCCAAAAACATAATCCCATAGCCTAGAAATTAAATTCCTATCATTCTTCCAAAAACACCAAAATTCGACACCGGTCCCACATGGTCCAAACACGAGGCTCGGACCAAAACCCAATCACCCATAACCCCACGAGTTCAAATATATAATTTTTTTCAAGATTCGACCCCAAATTGGGGTTGAATCACCCAAAATCCCCAAAACCCTAACTCTACCCAAAACCCCTAATTTCTACTTTGATTTCATTATTTAGGGCTAGGAATTTAGTGATTAGATGAAGAAATTAAGAGAGGATGAAGTTAAGAACACTTACCTAAGAAGCTATGGAGGAAAAGGCCTTCAAAATTCGTCTATGGAGTGTTAGGGAGAAGAGTTCGTGTGGAAAAATGAGGAATTCCCGTGCTGCTACTGTTTTAGACATTAAAAATATAACTGGGCAAAATTGCTCTCCGCGTTCGCGAAGGGTAAACTGGGCAATGCATCGCGAACGCGTGAAAGGGAACGCGAACGCGTAGAGGAAAAATGCTGGGGTCCAAGATTGGCCTACGCGAACGCGTGTTAAGGGACGCGAAAGCGATAGAGGACACAACAAATCATCGCGATCGCGATGGCCAGAGCGCGAACGCGATGAAGGGAAATACCGGGGCTTGAATTTGGCTTACGCGTTCGCGAGGGTGAAGACGCGAACGCGAAGTGGGAAGGCACAGAACTACGCGGACGCGGACCTAGTGATGCGAACGCGATGAAGAAAACCCCTGTGCAAAAATTGCAGAAAATCTGCTAACTTCTTAAGTGCAAAAACACCCCGAACCACCTCCAATTAACTCCCGAGCCCTCGGGGCTCCTAACCAATCACACACACTAACTCAATAACATCCTACGAACTTACTCGAGCGATCAAATCGCCAAAATAACATCAAAATCAATGAATCAAGCCTCAAAATCATCATTTTCATTTTCAACTCCCTAAACTTCTAACTTTAGATAATTGGGTCTGAAACACGTCAAACGACGTCCGATTTCGACCAAACTTCACAGGAAGCGCTTAACACATATTTAAGACCTGTACCGGGCGTCGGAACCAAAATACGAGCCCGATACCATAGTCTTTTGATCAATTTTCATTTCCATTTTCCTTAATAATTTCAGAAAAACAATTTCACAAAAAAATTCATTTCTCGGGCTCTCGACCTTGAAATTCGACTCCGGGCATATGCCTGAGTCCCATATTTTTCTACGAACCCTCCGGGACCGCCTAATCACGGGTCCGGGTCAGTTTACCAAAAATGTTGACCAAAGTCAACTTAGCAATATTAATATTAAAATTCTTCAAATTTTTCACAAAGTTCACATATTTCAACATAAAAGCTTTCCGGCTTCGTGCCCCGACTGCGCACGCAAATTGAGGCAACTAGAAGCGAGGTTTTCTAGGCATCGGAAGCACGAAAAAGAGAGAAATCCGGTGATGACCCTTTGGGTCGTCACATTCTCCACCTCTAAAACAACCGTTCGTCCTCGAACGGACAAAAGAAAGAAGTACCTGAGTCGGGAAATAGATGAGGATAACGGCTCCGCATATCAGACTCGGACTCCCAGGTCGATGCCTCAGGAGGCTGACCTCTCCACTGGACACGCACTGAAGGAAAACTCTTCGACCTCAACTGTCGAACCTGCCGGTCTGGAATGGCTACCGGCTCCTCCTCGTAAGATAGATCCTTGTCCAACTGGACAGTGCTTAAATCTAACACGTGGGCTGGATCGCCGTGATACCTCCGAAGCTTGGACACATGAAACACTGGATGCACAGCTGACAAGCTGGGCGGCAAGGCAAGTCTGTAAGCCACCTCTCCCACACGATCGAGAATCTCAAATGGGCCAATGAACCTAGGGCTAAGCTTGCCCTTCTTCCCAAATCTCATCACGCCCTTCATAGGCGACACTCGGAGCAAGACCCGCTCACCAACCATGAAAGGTACATCTCGAACCTTACGATCCGCATAACTCTTTTGCCGCGACTGAGCCGAACGAAGCCTGTCCTGAATGATCTTGACCTTATCCAAGGCCGCCTGAACTAAATCTGTACCCAATAACCGAGCCTCCCCCGGTTCAAACCATCCGACTGGAGACCGACATCGTCTACCATACAACGCCTCATATGGAGCCATCTGAATGCTGGACTGGTAGCTGTTGTTGTAGGCGAACTCTGCTAAAGGCAAATACTGGTCCCACGAGCCTCCAAAATCGATGACACATGCTCGGAGCATATCCTCCAATATCTGAATAGTCCTCTCGGACTGGCCGTCCGTCTGAGGATGGAACGCTGTGCTCAACTGTACCTGGGTGCCCAACTCCTGCTGAACTGCTCTCCAGAAGCGCGAGGTAAACTGCGTACCCCGATCCGAAATAATAGATACCGGCACCCCATGAAGGCGACCATGCCAAAGTTATATAGACCCT